>NW_022262519.1:0-175597 GCF_002021735.2 Oncorhynchus kisutch
TTCTCTATTATAATATGACAGACCAGCTAGATCTACTGTCTCTATTATAATGACAGACCAGCTAGATCTACTGTCTCTATTATATTATGACAGACCAGCTAGATCTACTGTCTCTATTATATTATGACAGACCAGCTAGATCTACTGTCTCTATTATATTATGACAGACCAGCTAGATCTACTGTCTCTATTATATTATGACAGACCAGCTAGATCTACTGTCTCTATTATATTATGACAGACCAGCTAGATCTACTGTCTCTATTATATTATGACAGACCAGCTAGATCTACTGTCTCTATTATATTATGACAGACCAGCTAGATCTACTGTCTCTATTATATTATGACAGACCAGCTAGATCTACTGTCTCTATTATATTATGACAGACCAGCTAGATCTACTGTCTCTATTATATTATGACAGACCAGCTAGATCTACTGTCTCTATTATATTATGACAGACCAGCTAGATCTACTGTCTCTATTATATTATGACAGACCAGCTAGATCTACTGTCTCTATTATATTATGACAGACCAGCTAGATCTACTGTCTCTATTATATTATGACAGACCAGCTAGATCTACTGTCTCTATTATATTATGACAGACCAGCTAGATCTACTGTCTCTATTATATTATGACAGACCAGCTAGATCTACTGTCTCTATTATATTATGACAGACCAGCTAGATCTACTGTCTCTTTATATTATGACAGACCAGCTAGATCTACTGTCTCTATTATATTATGACAGACCAGCTAGATCTACTGTCTCTATTATATTATGACAGACCAGCTAGATCTACTGTCTCTATTATATTATGACAGACCAGCTAGATCTACTGTCTCTATTATATTATGACAGACCAGCTAGATCTACTGTCTCTATTATATTATGACAGACCAGCTAGATCTACTGTCTCTATTATATTATGACAGACCAGCTAGATCTACTGTCTCTATTATATTATGACAGACCAGCTAGATCTACTGTCTCTATTATATTATGACAGACCAGCTAGATCTACTGTCTCTATTATATTATGACAGACCAGCTAGATCTACTGTCTCTATTATATTATGACAGACCAGCTAGATCTACTGTCTCTATTATATTATGACAGACCAGCTAGATCTACTGTCTCTATTATATTATGACAGACCAGCTAGATCTACTGTCTCTATTATATTATGACAGACCAGCTAGATCTACTGTCTCTATTATATTATGACAGACCAGCTAGATCTACTGTCTCTATTATATATGACAGACCAGCTAGATCTACTGTCTCTATTATATTATGACAGACCAGCTAGATCTACTGTCTCTATTATATTATGACAGACCAGCTAGATCTACTGTCTCTATTATATTATGACAGACCAGCTAGATCTACTGTCTCTATTATATTATGACAGACCAGCTAGATCTACTGTCTCTATTATATTATGACAGACCAGCTAGATCTACTGTCTCTATTATATTATGACAGACCAGCTAGATCTACTGTCTCTATTATATTATGACAGACCAGCTAGATCTACTGTCTCTATTATTATGACAGACCAGCTAGATCTACTGTCTCTATTATATTATGACAGACCAGCTAGATCTACTGTCTCTATTATATTATGACAGACCAGCTAGATCTACTGTCTCTATTATATTATGACAGACCAGCTAGATCTACTGTCTCTATTATATTATGACAGACCAGCTAGATCTACTGTCTCTATTATATTATGACAGACCAGCTAGATCTACTGTCTCTATTATATATGACAGACCAGCTAGATCTACTGTCTCTATTATATTATGACAGACCAGCTAGATCTACTGTCTCTATTATATATGACAGACCAGCTAGATCTACTGTCTCTATTATATTATGACAGACCAGCTAGATCTACTGTCTCTATTATATTATGACAGACCAGCTAGATCTACTGTCTCTATTATATTATGACAGACCAGCTAGATCTACTGTCTCTATTATATTATGACAGACCAGCTAGATCTACTGTCTCTATTATATTATGACAGACCAGCTAGATCTACTGTCTCTATTATATTATGACAGACCAGCTAGATCTACTGTCTCTATTATATTATGACAGACCAGCTAGATCTACTGTCTCTATTATATGACAGACCAGCTAGATCTACTGTCTCTATTATATTATGACAGACCAGCTAGATCTACTGTCTCTATTATATTATGACAGACCAGCTAGATCTACTGTCTCTATTATATTATGACAGACCAGCTAGATCTACTGTCTCTATTATATTATGACAGACCAGCTAGATCTACTGTCTCTATTATATTATGACAGACCAGCTAGATCTACTGTCTCTATTATATTATGACAGACCAGCTAGATCTACTGTCTCTATTATATTATGACAGACCAGCTAGATCTACTGTCTCTATTATATTATGACAGACCAGCTAGATCTACTGTCTCTATTATATTATGACAGACCAGCTAGATCTACTGTCTCTATTATATTATGACAGACCAGCTAGATCTACTGTCTCTATTATATTATGACAGACCAGCTAGATCTACTGTCTCTATTATATTATGACAGACCAGCTAGATCTACTGTCTCTATTATATTATGACAGACCAGCTAGATCTACTGTCTCTATTATATTATGACAGACCAGCTAGATCTACTGTCTCTATTATATTATGACAGACCAGCTAGATCTACTGTCTCTATTATATTATGACAGACCAGCTAGATCTACTGTCTCTATTATATTATGACAGACCAGCTAGATCTACTGTCTCTATTATATTATGACAGACCAGCTAGATCTACTGTCTCTATTATATTATGACAGACCAGCTAGATCTACTGTCTCTATTATATTATGACAGACCAGCTAGATCTACTGTCTCTATTATATTATGACAGACCAGCTAGATCTACTGTCTCTATTATATTATGACAGACCAGCTAGATCTACTGTCTCTATTATATTATGACAGACCAGCTAGATCTACTGTCTCTATTATATTATGACAGACCAGCTAGATCTACTGTCTCTATTATATTATGACAGACCAGCTAGATCTACTGTCTCTATTATATTATGACAGACCAGCTAGATCTACTGTCTCTATTATATTATGACAGACCAGCTAGATCTACTGTCTCTATTATATTATGACAGACCAGCTAGATCTACTGTCTCTATTATATTATGACAGACCAGCTAGATCTACTGTCTCTATTATATTATGACAGACCAGCTAGATCTACTGTCTCTATTATATTATGACAGACCAGCTAGATCTACTGTCTCTATTATATTATGACAGACCAGCTAGATCTACTGTCTCTATTATATTATGACAGACCAGCTAGATCTACTGTCTCTATTATATTATGACAGACCAGCTAGATCTACTGTCTCTATTATATTATGACAGACCAGCTAGATCTACTGTCTCTATTATATTATGACAGACCAGCTAGATCTACTGTCTCTATTATATTATGACAGACCAGCTAGATCTACTGTCTCTATTATATTATGACAGACCAGCTAGATCTACTGTCTCTATTATATTATGACAGACCAGCTAGATCTACTGTCTCTATTATATTATGACAGACCAGCTAGATCTACTGTCTCTATTATATTATGACAGACCAGCTAGATCTACTGTCTCTATTATATTATGACAGACCAGCTAGATCTACTGTCTCTATTATATTATGACAGACCAGCTAGATCTACTGTCTCTATTATATTATGACAGACCAGCTAGATCTACTGTCTCTATTATATTATGACAGACCAGCTAGATCTACTGTCTCTATTATATTATGACAGACCAGCTAGATCTACTGTCTCTATTATATTATGACAGACCAGCTAGATCTACTGTCTCTATTATATTATGACAGACCAGCTAGATCTACTGTCTCTATTATATTATGACAGACCAGCTAGATCTACTGTCTCTATTATATTATGACAGACCAGCTAGATCTACTGTCTCTATTATATTATGACAGACCAGCTAGATCTACTGTCTCTATTATATTATGACAGACCAGCTAGATCTACTGTCTCTATTATATTATGACAGACCAGCTAGATCTACTGTCTCTATTATATTATGACAGACCAGCTAGATCTACTGTCTCTATTATATTATGACAGACCAGCTAGATCTACTGTCTCTATTATATTATGACAGACCAGCTAGATCTACTGTCTCTATTATATTATGACAGACCAGCTAGATCTACTGTCTCTATTATATTATGACAGACCAGCTAGATCTACTGTCTCTATTATATTATGACAGACCAGCTAGATCTACTGTCTCTATTATATTATGACAGACCAGCTAGATCTACTGTCTCTATTATATTATGACAGACCAGCTAGATCTACTGTCTCTATTATATTATGACAGACCAGCTAGATCTACTGTCTCTATTATATTATGACAGACCAGCTAGATCTACTGTCTCTATTATATATGACAGACCAGCTAGATCTACTGTCTCTATTATATTATGACAGACCAGCTAGATCTACTGTCTCTATTATATTATGACAGACCAGCTAGATCTACTGTCTCTATTATATTATGACAGACCAGCTAGATCTACTGTCTCTATTATATTATGACAGACCAGCTAGATCTACTGTCTCTATTATATTATGACAGACCAGCTAGATCTACTGTCTCTATTATATTATGACAGACCAGCTAGATCTACTGTCTCTATTATATTATGACAGACCAGCTAGATCTACTGTCTCTATTATATTATGACAGACCAGCTAGATCTACTGTCTCTATTATATTATGACAGACCAGCTAGATCTACTGTCTCTATTATATTATGACAGACCAGCTAGATCTACTGTCTCTATTATATTATGACAGACCAGCTAGATCTACTGTCTCTATTATATTATGACAGACCAGCTAGATCTACTGTCTCTATTATATTATGACAGACCAGCTAGATCTACTGTCTCTATTATATTATGACAGACCAGCTAGATCTACTGTCTCTATTATATTATGACAGACCAGCTAGATCTACTGTCTCTATTATATTATGACAGACCAGCTAGATCTACTGTCTCTATTATATTATGACAGACCAGCTAGATCTACTGTCTCTATTATATTATGACAGACCAGCTAGATCTACTGTCTCTATTATATTATGACAGACCAGCTAGATCTACTGTCTCTATTATATTATGACAGACCAGCTAGATCTACTGTCTCTATTATATTATGACAGACCAGCTAGATCTACTGTCTCTATTATATTATGACAGACCAGCTAGATCTACTGTCTCTATTATATTATGACAGACCAGCTAGATCTACTGTCTCTATTATATTATGACAGACCAGCTAGATCTACTGTCTCTATTATATTATGACAGACCAGCTAGATCTACTGTCTCTATTATATTATGACAGACCAGCTAGATCTACTGTCTCTATTATATTATGACAGACCAGCTAGATCTACTGTCTCTATTATATTATGACAGACCAGCTAGATCTACTGTCTCTATTATATTATGACAGACCAGCTAGATCTACTGTCTCTATTATATTATGACAGACCAGCTAGATCTACTGTCTCTATTATATTATGACAGACCAGCTAGATCTACTGTCTCTATTATATTATGACAGACCAGCTAGATCTACTGTCTCTATTATATTATGACAGACCAGCTAGATCTACTGTCTCTATTATATTATGACAGACCAGCTAGATCTACTGTCTCTATTATATTATGACAGACCAGCTAGATCTACTGTCTCTATTATATTATGACAGACCAGCTAGATCTACTGTCTCTATTATATTATGACAGACCAGCTAGATCTACTGTCTCTATTATATTATGACAGACCAGCTAGATCTACTGTCTCTATTATATTATGACAGACCAGCTAGATCTACTGTCTCTATTATATTATGACAGACCAGCTAGATCTACTGTCTCTATTATATTATGACAGACCAGCTAGATCTACTGTCTCTATTATATTATGACAGACCAGCTAGATCTACTGTCTCTATTATATTATGACAGACCAGCTAGATCTACTGTCTCTATTATATTATGACAGACCAGCTAGATCTACTGTCTCTATTATATTATGACAGACCAGCTAGATCTACTGTCTCTATTATATTATGACAGACCAGCTAGATCTACTGTCTCTATTATATTATGACAGACCAGCTAGATCTACTGTCTCTATTATATTATGACAGACCAGCTAGATCTACTGTCTCTATTATATTATGACAGACCAGCTAGATCTACTGTCTCTATTATATTATGACAGACCAGCTAGATCTACTGTCTCTATTATATTATGACAGACCAGCTAGATCTACTGTCTCTATTATATTATGACAGACCAGCTAGATCTACTGTCTCTATTATATTATGACAGACCAGCTAGATCTACTGTCTCTATTATATTATGACAGACCAGCTAGATCTACTGTCTCTATTATATTATGACAGACCAGCTAGATCTACTGTCTCTATTATATATGACAGACCAGCTAGATCTACTGTCTCTATTATATTATGACAGACCAGCTAGATCTACTGTCTCTATTATATTATGACAGACCAGCTAGATCTACTGTCTCTATTATATTATGACAGACCAGCTAGATCTACTGTCTCTATTATATTATGACAGACCAGCTAGATCTACTGTCTCTATTATATTATGACAGACCAGCTAGATCTACTGTCTCTATTATATTATGACAGACCAGCTAGATCTACTGTCTCTATTATATTATGACAGACCAGCTAGATCTACTGTCTCTATTATATTATGACAGACCAGCTAGATCTACTGTCTCTATTATATTATGACAGACCAGCTAGATCTACTGTCTCTATTATATTATGACAGACCAGCTAGATCTACTGTCTCTATTATATTATGACAGACCAGCTAGATCTACTGTCTCTATTATATTATGACAGACCAGCTAGATCTACTGTCTCTATTATATTATGACAGACCAGCTAGATCTACTGTCTCTATTATATTATGACAGACCAGCTAGATCTACTGTCTCTATTATATTATGACAGACCAGCTAGATCTACTGTCTCTATTATATTATGACAGACCAGCTAGATCTACTGTCTCTATTATATTATGACAGACCAGCTAGATCTACTGTCTCTATTATATTATGACAGACCAGCTAGATCTACTGTCTCTATTATATTATGACAGACCAGCTAGATCTACTGTCTCTATTATATTATGACAGACCAGCTAGATCTACTGTCTCTATTATATTATGACAGACCAGCTAGATCTACTGTCTCTATTATATTATGACAGACCAGCTAGATCTACTGTCTCTATTATATTATGACAGACCAGCTAGATCTACTGTCTCTATTATATTATGACAGACCAGCTAGATCTACTGTCTCTATTATATTATGACAGACCAGCTAGATCTACTGTCTCTATTATATTATGACAGACCAGCTAGATCTACTGTCTCTATTATATTATGACAGACCAGCTAGATCTACTGTCTCTATTATATTATGACAGACCAGCTAGATCTACTGTCTCTATTATATTATGACAGACCAGCTAGATCTACTGTCTCTATTATATTATGACAGACCAGCTAGATCTACTGTCTCTATTATATTATGACAGACCAGCTAGATCTACTGTCTCTATTATATTATGACAGACCAGCTAGATCTACTGTCTCTATTATATTATGACAGACCAGCTAGATCTACTGTCTCTATTATATTATGACAGACCAGCTAGATCTACTGTCTCTATTATATTATGACAGACCAGCTAGATCTACTGTCTCTATTATATTATGACAGACCAGCTAGATCTACTGTCTCTATTATATTATGACAGACCAGCTAGATCTACTGTCTCTATTATATTATGACAGACCAGCTAGATCTACTGTCTCTATTATATTATGACAGACCAGCTAGATCTACTGTCTCTATTATATTATGACAGACCAGCTAGATCTACTGTCTCTATTATATTATGACAGACCAGCTAGATCTACTGTCTCTATTATATTATGACAGACCAGCTAGATCTACTGTCTCTATTATATTATGACAGACCAGCTAGATCTACTGTCTCTATTATATTATGACAGACCAGCTAGATCTACTGTCTCTATTATATTATGACAGACCAGCTAGATCTACTGTCTCTATTATATTATGACAGACCAGCTAGATCTACTGTCTCTATTATATTATGACAGACCAGCTAGATCTACTGTCTCTATTATATTATGACAGACCAGCTAGATCTACTGTCTCTATTATATTATGACAGACCAGCTAGATCTACTGTCTCTATTATATTATGACAGACCAGCTAGATCTACTGTCTCTATTATATTATGACAGACCAGCTAGATCTACTGTCTCTATTATATTATGACAGACCAGCTAGATCTACTGTCTCTATTATATTATGACAGACCAGCTAGATCTACTGTCTCTATTATATTATGACAGACCAGCTAGATCTACTGTCTCTATTATATTATGACAGACCAGCTAGATCTACTGTCTCTATTATATTATGACAGACCAGCTAGATCTACTGTCTCTATTATATTATGACAGACCAGCTAGATCTACTGTCTCTATTATATTATGACAGACCAGCTAGATCTACTGTCTCTATTATATTATGACAGACCAGCTAGATCTACTGTCTCTATTATATTATGACAGACCAGCTAGATCTACTGTCTCTATTATATATGACAGACCAGCTAGATCTACTGTCTCTATTATATTATGACAGACCAGCTAGATCTACTGTCTCTATTATATTATGACAGACCAGCTAGATCTACTGTCTCTATTATATTATGACAGACCAGCTAGATCTACTGTCTCTATTATATTATGACAGACCAGCTAGATCTACTGTCTCTATTATATTATGACAGACCAGCTAGATCTACTGTCTCTATTATATTATGACAGACCAGCTAGATCTACTGTCTCTATTATATTATGACAGACCAGCTAGATCTACTGTCTCTATTATATTATGACAGACCAGCTAGATCTACTGTCTCTATTATATTATGACAGACCAGCTAGATCTACTGTCTCTATTATATTATGACAGACCAGCTAGATCTACTGTCTCTATTATATTATGACAGACCAGCTAGATCTACTGTCTCTATTATATTATGACAGACCAGCTAGATCTACTGTCTCTATTATATTATGACAGACCAGCTAGATCTACTGTCTCTATTATATTATGACAGACCAGCTAGATCTACTGTCTCTATTATATTATGACAGACCAGCTAGATCTACTGTCTCTATTATATTATGACAGACCAGCTAGATCTACTGTCTCTATTATATTATGACAGACCAGCTAGATCTACTGTCTCTATTATATTATGACAGACCAGCTAGATCTACTGTCTCTATTATATTATGACAGACCAGCTAGATCTACTGTCTCTATTATATTATGACAGACCAGCTAGATCTACTGTCTCTATTATATTATGACAGACCAGCTAGATCTACTGTCTCTATTATATTATGACAGACCAGCTAGATCTACTGTCTCTATTATATTATGACAGACCAGCTAGATCTACTGTCTCTATTATATTATGACAGACCAGCTAGATCTACTGTCTCTATTATATTATGACAGACCAGCTAGATCTACTGTCTCTATTATATTATGACAGACCAGCTAGATCTACTGTCTCTATTATATTATGACAGACCAGCTAGATCTACTGTCTCTATTATATTATGACAGACCAGCTAGATCTACTGTCTCTATTATATTATGACAGACCAGCTAGATCTACTGTCTCTATTATATTATGACAGACCAGCTAGATCTACTGTCTCTATTATATTATGACAGACCAGCTAGATCTACTGTCTCTATTATATTATGACAGACCAGCTAGATCTACTGTCTCTATTATATTATGACAGACCAGCTAGATCTACTGTCTCTATTATATTATGACAGACCAGCTAGATCTACTGTCTCTATTATATTATGACAGACCAGCTAGATCTACTGTCTCTATTATATTATGACAGACCAGCTAGATCTACTGTCTCTATTATATTATGACAGACCAGCTAGATCTACTGTCTCTATTATATTATGACAGACCAGCTAGATCTACTGTCTCTATTATATTATGACAGACCAGCTAGATCTACTGTCTCTATTATATTATGACAGACCAGCTAGATCTACTGTCTCTATTATATTATGACAGACCAGCTAGATCTACTGTCTCTATTATATTATGACAGACCAGCTAGATCTACTGTCTCTATTATATTATGACAGACCAGCTAGATCTACTGTCTCTATTATATTATGACAGACCAGCTAGATCTACTGTCTCTATTATATTATGACAGACCAGCTAGATCTACTGTCTCTATTATATTATGACAGACCAGCTAGATCTACTGTCTCTATTATATTATGACAGACCAGCTAGATCTACTGTCTCTATTATATTATGACAGACCAGCTAGATCTACTGTCTCTATTATATTATGACAGACCAGCTAGATCTACTGTCTCTATTATATTATGACAGACCAGCTAGATCTACTGTCTCTATTATATTATGACAGACCAGCTAGATCTACTGTCTCTATTATATTATGACAGACCAGCTAGATCTACTGTCTCTATTATATTATGACAGACCAGCTAGATCTACTGTCTCTATTATATTATGACAGACCAGCTAGATCTACTGTCTCTATTATATTATGACAGACCAGCTAGATCTACTGTCTCTATTATATTATGACAGACCAGCTAGATCTACTGTCTCTATTATATTATGACAGACCAGCTAGATCTACTGTCTCTATTATATTATGACAGACCAGCTAGATCTACTGTCTCTATTATATTATGACAGACCAGCTAGATCTACTGTCTCTATTATATTATGACAGACCAGCTAGATCTACTGTCTCTATTATATTATGACAGACCAGCTAGATCTACTGTCTCTATTATATTATGACAGACCAGCTAGATCTACTGTCTCTATTATATTATGACAGACCAGCTAGATCTACTGTCTCTATTATATTATGACAGACCAGCTAGATCTACTGTCTCTATTATATTATGACAGACCAGCTAGATCTACTGTCTCTATTATATTATGACAGACCAGCTAGATCTACTGTCTCTATTATATTATGACAGACCAGCTAGATCTACTGTCTCTATTATATTATGACAGACCAGCTAGATCTACTGTCTCTATTATATTATGACAGACCAGCTAGATCTACTGTCTCTATTATATTATGACAGACCAGCTAGATCTACTGTCTCTATTATATTATGACAGACCAGCTAGATCTACTGTCTCTATTATATTATGACAGACCAGCTAGATCTACTGTCTCTATTATATTATGACAGACCAGCTAGATCTACTGTCTCTATTATATTATGACAGACCAGCTAGATCTACTGTCTCTATTATATTATGACAGACCAGCTAGATCTACTGTCTCTATTATATTATGACAGACCAGCTAGATCTACTGTCTCTATTATATTATGACAGACCAGCTAGATCTACTGTCTCTATTATATTATGACAGACCAGCTAGATCTACTGTCTCTATTATATTATGACAGACCAGCTAGATCTACTGTCTCTATTATATTATGACAGACCAGCTAGATCTACTGTCTCTATTATATTATGACAGACCAGCTAGATCTACTGTCTCTATTATATTATGACAGACCAGCTAGATCTACTGTCTCTATTATATTATGACAGACCAGCTAGATCTACTGTCTCTATTATATTATGACAGACCAGCTAGATCTACTGTCTCTATTATATTATGACAGACCAGCTAGATCTACTGTCTCTATTATATTATGACAGACCAGCTAGATCTACTGTCTCTATTATATTATGACAGACCAGCTAGATCTACTGTCTCTATTATATTATGACAGACCAGCTAGATCTACTGTCTCTATTATATTATGACAGACCAGCTAGATCTACTGTCTCTATTATATTATGACAGACCAGCTAGATCTACTGTCTCTATTATATTATGACAGACCAGCTAGATCTACTGTCTCTATTATATTATGACAGACCAGCTAGATCTACTGTCTCTATTATATTATGACAGACCAGCTAGATCTACTGTCTCTATTATATTATGACAGACCAGCTAGATCTACTGTCTCTATTATATTATGACAGACCAGCTAGATCTACTGTCTCTATTATATTATGACAGACCAGCTAGATCTACTGTCTCTATTATATTATGACAGACCAGCTAGATCTACTGTCTCTATTATATTATGACAGACCAGCTAGATCTACTGTCTCTATTATATTATGACAGACCAGCTAGATCTACTGTCTCTATTATATTATGACAGACCAGCTAGATCTACTGTCTCTATTATATTATGACAGACCAGCTAGATCTACTGTCTCTATTATATTATGACAGACCAGCTAGATCTACTGTCTCTATTATATTATGACAGACCAGCTAGATCTACTGTCTCTATTATATTATGACAGACCAGCTAGATCTACTGTCTCTATTATATTATGACAGACCAGCTAGATCTACTGTCTCTATTATATTATGACAGACCAGCTAGATCTACTGTCTCTATTATATTATGACAGACCAGCTAGATCTACTGTCTCTATTATATTATGACAGACCAGCTAGATCTACTGTCTCTATTATATTATGACAGACCAGCTAGATCTACTGTCTCTATTATATTATGACAGACCAGCTAGATCTACTGTCTCTATTATATTATGACAGACCAGCTAGATCTACTGTCTCTATTATATTATGACAGACCAGCTAGATCTACTGTCTCTATTATATTATGACAGACCAGCTAGATCTACTGTCTCTATTATATTATGACAGACCAGCTAGATCTACTGTCTCTATTATATTATGACAGACCAGCTAGATCTACTGTCTCTATTATATTATGACAGACCAGCTAGATCTACTGTCTCTATTATATTATGACAGACCAGCTAGATCTACTGTCTCTATTATATTATGACAGACCAGCTAGATCTACTGTCTCTATTATATTATGACAGACCAGCTAGATCTACTGTCTCTATTATATTATGACAGACCAGCTAGATCTACTGTCTCTATTATATTATGACAGACCAGCTAGATCTACTGTCTCTATTATATTATGACAGACCAGCTAGATCTACTGTCTCTATTATATTATGACAGACCAGCTAGATCTACTGTCTCTATTATATATGACAGACCAGCTAGATCTACTGTCTCTATTATATTATGACAGACCAGCTAGATCTACTGTCTCTATTATATTATGACAGACCAGCTAGATCTACTGTCTCTATTATATTATGACAGACCAGCTAGATCTACTGTCTCTATTATATTATGACAGACCAGCTAGATCTACTGTCTCTATTATATTATGACAGACCAGCTAGATCTACTGTCTCTATTATATTATGACAGACCAGCTAGATCTACTGTCTCTATTATATTATGACAGACCAGCTAGATCTACTGTCTCTATTATATTATGACAGACCAGCTAGATCTACTGTCTCTATTATATTATGACAGACCAGCTAGATCTACTGTCTCTATTATATTATGACAGACCAGCTAGATCTACTGTCTCTATTATATTATGACAGACCAGCTAGATCTACTGTCTCTATTATATTATGACAGACCAGCTAGATCTACTGTCTCTATTATATTATGACAGACCAGCTAGATCTACTGTCTCTATTATATTATGACAGACCAGCTAGATCTACTGTCTCTATTATATTATGACAGACCAGCTAGATCTACTGTCTCTATTATATTATGACAGACCAGCTAGATCTACTGTCTCTATTATATTATGACAGACCAGCTAGATCTACTGTCTCTATTATATTATGACAGACCAGCTAGATCTACTGTCTCTATTATATTATGACAGACCAGCTAGATCTACTGTCTCTATTATATTATGACAGACCAGCTAGATCTACTGTCTCTATTATATTATGACAGACCAGCTAGATCTACTGTCTCTATTATATTATGACAGACCAGCTAGATCTACTGTCTCTATTATATTATGACAGACCAGCTAGATCTACTGTCTCTATTATATTATGACAGACCAGCTAGATCTACTGTCTCTATTATATTATGACAGACCAGCTAGATCTACTGTCTCTATTATAATATGACAGACCAGCTAGATCTACTGTCTCTATTATATTATGACAGACCAGCTAGATCTACTGTCTCTATTATATTATGACAGACCAGCTAGATCTACTGTCTCTATTATATTATGACAGACCAGCTAGATCTACTGTCTCTATTATATTATGACAGACCAGCTAGATCTACTGTCTCTATTATATTATGACAGACCAGCTAGATCTACTGTCTCTATTATATTATGACAGACCAGCTAGATCTACTGTCTCTATTATATTATGACAGACCAGCTAGATCTACTGTCTCTATTATATTATGACAGACCAGCTAGATCTACTGTCTCTATTATATTATGACAGACCAGCTAGATCTACTGTCTCTATTATAATATCTACTGTCTCTATTATATTATGACAGACCAGCTAGATCTACTGTCTCTATTATATTATGACAGACCAGCTAGATTTCTGTCTACTATTATATTATGACAGATCAGCTAGATCTACGTCTCTATTATATTATGACAGACCAGCTAGATCTAAAGTCTCTATTAATTATGACAGCATAGCTAGTCTACTGTCTCTATTATATTATGGCAGACATGCTAGCTTCTACGTCTCTATTATATTATGTCTATTATATATGGCAGCATAGCTAGTTCTACTGTCTCTATTATATTATGACAGACCAGCTAGATCTACTGTCTATTATATTATGACAGATTCAGCTTAGATCTCCTGCTCTATTATTATGACGACAGCTCTATTACTGGTCTATATATATGACAAACCAGCTAGATCGGACTGTCTCTATTATATTATGACAGACCAGCTAGATCGACTGTCTCTATTATATTATGACAGACCAGCTAGATTTCCTGTCTCTATTATATTATGAACAGACCAGCTAGATCTACTGTCTCTATTATATAATGGCAGGACCAGCTAGATCTACAGACTCCATTAAATTATGACAGGACCAGCTAGATCTAATGTCTGTTATAATATGACAGACCAGCTACATCTACTGTCTCTATTACATTATGACAGACCATCTAGTCTACTGTCTCTATTATAATATGACAGACCAGCTACATCTACTGTCTCTATTATATGATCACAGACCATCTAGATCTACTGTCTATATTATACTATGACAGACCAGCTAGATCTACTGTCTCTATTATATTCTGACAGACCAGCTAGAATCTACTGTCTCTATTATATTTTGACAGACCAGCTAGATCTATAGCTTCTACTATTTTATGACAGACCACCTAGTCTGCTATCTATTATATTATGACAGACAGCTAGATCAACTGTCTCTATTACATTATTACAGACCAGCTAGATCTACTCTCTATTATTATTATGACAGACCAGCTAGATCTACTGTCTCTTATGATATGACAGACCAGCTAGAACTACTTTCTCTTTTATAATATGACAGACCAGCTAGATCAACTGTCTCTTTTATAATATGACAGACCAGCTACATCAACTGTCTCTATTACATTATTACAGACCAGCTAGATCTACTCTCTATTATAATATGACAGACCTGCTAGATCTACTGTCTCTATTATATTATGACAGACCAGCTAGATCTACTGTCTCTTTTATGATATGACAGACCAGCTAGATCTACTTTCTCTTTTATAATATGACAGACCAGCTAGATCAACTGTCTCTTTTATAATATGACAGACCAGCTAGATCAACTGTCTCTATTATATTATTACAGACCAGCTAGATCTACTCTCTCTATTATATTATGACAGACCAGCTAGATCGACTGTCTCTGTTATATTTTGACATACCAGTTTCATCTACTATCTCTATTATATTATGCCAAACCAGCTAGATCTACTGTCTCTATTATATTATGACAGACCAGCTAGATCTTCTGTCTCTATTAAATTATGGCAGACCAGCTAGATCTACTGTCTCTATTATATTATGACAGACCAGCTAGATCTACTGTCTCTATTATATTATGACAGACCAGCTAAAACTACTGTCTCTATTATATTATGACAGACCAGCTAGATCTACGGTCTATATAATATTATGACAGATCAGCTAGATCTACAGTCTCTATTGCAATTGCAACAAATAATCTACTTAGACCCCAACCAAGGAACATCAAAAGTCGTGCTATAAATTCACAGACAACACAAAGATTCCTTGATGCCCTTCCAGACTCCCTCTGCCTACCCAAGGACGCCAGAGGACAAAAATCACCTAACTGAGGATATCAATCTAATCTTGCGCAATACCCTAGATGCAGTTGCACCCCTAAAAACTAAAAAAATGTCTCATAAGAAACTAGCTCCCTGGTACACAGAAAATACCCGAGCTCTGAAGCAAGCTTCCAGAAAATTGGAACGGAAATGGCGCCACACCAAACTGGAAGTCTTCCGACTAGCTTGGAAGGACGGTACCGTGCAGTACCCGTAGAGCCCTTACTGCTGCTCGATCATCCTATTTTTCTAACTTAATTGAGGAAAATAAGAACAATCCGAAATTCCTTTTTAATACTGTCGCAAAGCTAACTAAAAAGCAGCATTCCCCAAGAGAGGATGACTTTCACTTTAGCAGTGATAAATTCATGAACTTCTTTGAGGAAAAGATTATGATTATTAGAAAGCAAATTACGGACTCCTCTTTAAACCTGCGTATTCCTCCAAACCTCAGTTGTCCTGAGTCTGCACAACTCTGCCAGGACCTAGGATCAAGAGAGACGCTCAAGTGTTTTAGTACTATATCTCTTGACACAATGATGAAAATAATCATGGCCTCTAAACCTTCAAGCTGCATACTGGACCCTATTCCAACTAAACTACTGAAAGAGCTGCTTCCTGTGCTTGGCCCTCCTATGTTGAACATAATAAACGGCTCTCTATCCACTGGATGTGTACCAAACTCACTAAAAGTGGCAGTAATAAAGCCTCTCTTGAAAAAGCCAAACCTTGACCCAGAAAATATAAAAAACTATCGGCCTATATCGAATCTTCCATTCCTCTCAACAATTTTAGAGAAGGCTGTTGCGCAGCAACTCACTGCCTTCCTGAAGACAAACAATGTATACGAAATGCTTCAGTCTGGTTTTAGACCCCATCATAGCACTGAGACGGCACTTGTGAAGGTGGTAAATAACATTTTAATGGCATCGGACCGAGGCTCTGCATCTGTCCTCGTGCTCCTAGACCTTAGTGCTGCTTTTGATACCATCGATCACCACATTCTTTTGGAGAGATTGGAAACCCAAATTGGTCTACACGGACATGTTCTGGCCTGGTTTAGATCTTATCTGTTGGAAAGATATCAGTTTGTCTCTGTGAATGGTTTGTCCTCTGACAAATCAACTGTAAATTTCGGTGTTCCTCAAGGTTCCGTTTTAGGACCACTATTGTTTTCACTATATATTTTACCTCTTGGGGATGTTATTCGAAAACATAATGTAAACTTTCACTGCTATGCGGATGACACACAGCTGTACATTTCAATGAAACATGGTGAAGCCCCAAAATTGCCCTCGCTAGAAGCATGTGTTTCAGACATAAGGAAGTGGATGGCTGCAAACTTTCTACTATTAAACTCGGACAAAACAGAGATGCTTGTTCTAGGTCCCAAGAAACAAAGAGATCTTCTGTTGAATCTGACAATTAATCTTAATGGTTGTACAGTCGTCTCAAATAAAACTGTGAAGGACCTCGGCGTTACTCTGGACCCTGATCTCTCTTTTGAAGAACATATCAAGACCATTTCGAGGACAGCTTTTTTCCATCTACGTAACATTGCAAAAATCAGAAACTTTCTGTCCAAAAATTATGCAGAAAAATTTATCCATGCTTTTGTCACTTCTAGGTTAGACTACTGCAATGCTCTATTTTCCGGCTACCCGGATAAAGCACTAAATAAACTTCAGTTAGTGCTAAATACGGCCGCTAGAATCCTGACTAGAACCAAAAAATTTGATCATATTACTCCAGTGCTAGCCTCTCTACACTGGCTTCCTGTCAAAGCAAGGGCTGATTTCAAGGTTTTACTGCTAACCTACAAAGCATTACATGGGCTTGCTCCTACCTATCTCTCTGATTTGGTCCTGCCGTACATACCTATACGTACGCTACGGTCACAAGACGCAGGCCTCCTAATTGTCCCTAGAATTTCTAAGCAAACAGCTGGAGGCAGGGCTTTCTCCTATAGAGCTCCATTTTTATGGAACGGTCTGCCTACCCATGTCAGAGACGCAAACTCGGTCTCGACCTTTAAGTCTTTACTGAAGACTCATCTCTTCAGTGGGTCATATGATTGAGTGTAGTCTGGCCCAGGAGTGGGAAGGTGAACGGAAAGGCTCTGGAGCAACGAACCGCCCTTGCTGTCTCTGCCTGGCCGGTTCCCCTCTTTCCACTGGGATTCTCTGCCTCTAACCCTGAGTCACAGGGGCTGAGTCACTGGCTTGCTGGGGCTCTCTCATGCCGTTTCTTCCTAGGTATTGGCCTTTCTAGGGAGTTTTTCCTAGCCACCGTGCTTCTACACCTGCATTGCTTGCTGTTTGGGGTTTTAGGCTGGGTTTCTGTACAGCACTTTGAGATATCAGCTGATGTACGAAGGGCTATATGAATAAATTTGATTTGATTTGATTTGATTTGATATTAAATTATGGCAGAACAGCTAGTTCTACTGTCTCTATTATATTATGACAGACCAGCTAGTTCTACTGTCTCTATTATATTATGACAGACCAGCTAGATTTCCTGTCTCTATTATAGTATGACAGACCAGCTCGATGTACTGTCTCTATTATATTATGACAGACCAGCTAGATTTACTGTCTATATTATATTATGACAGATCAGCTAGATCTACTGTCTCTATTATATTATGACAGACCAGCTAGATCTAAAGTCTCTATTAAATTATGACAGAATAGCTAGTTCTACTGTCTCTATTATATTATGGCAGAATAGCTAGTTCTACTGTCTCTATTATATTATGACAGACCAGCTAGATCTACTGTCTATTATATTATGACAGATCAGCTAGATCTACTGTCTCTATTATATTATGACAGACCAGCTATATTTACTGTCTATATTATATTATGACAAACCAGCTAGATCGACTGTCTCTATTATATTATGACAGACCAGCTAGATCGACTGTCTCTATTATATTATGACAGACCAGCTAGATTTCCTGTCTCTATTATATTATGACAGACCAGCTAGATCTACTGTCTCTATTATATAATGGCAGACCAGCTAGATCTACAGACTCCATTAAATTATGACAGACCAGCTAGATCTAATGTCTGTTATAATATGACAGACCAGCTACATCTACTGTCTCTATTACATTATGACAGACCATCTAGATCTACTGTCTCTATTATAATATGACAGACCAGCTACATCTACTGTCTCTATTATATGATCACAGACCATCTAGATCTACTGTCTATATTATACTATGACAGACCAGCTAGATCTACTGTCTCTATTATATTATGACAGACCAGCTAGATCTACTGTCTCTATTATATTTTGACAGACCAGCTAGATCTATAGCCTCTACTATTTTATGACAGACCACCTAGTTCTACTGTCTCTATTATATTATGACAGACCAGCTAGATCAACTGTCTCTATTACATTATTACAGACCAGCTAGATCTACTCTCTATTATATTATGACAGACCAGCTAGATCTACTGTCTCTTATGATATGACAGACCAGCTAGAACTACTTTCTCTTTTATAATATGACAGACCAGCTAGATCAACTGTCTCTTTTATAATATGACAGACCAGCTACATCAACTGTCTCTATTACATTATTACAGACCAGCTAGATCTACTCTCTATTATAATATGACAGACCTGCTAGATCTACTGTCTCTATTATATTATGACAGACCAGCTAGATCTACTGTCTCTTTTATGATATGACAGACCAGCTAGATCTACTTTCTCTTTTATAATATGACAGACCAGCTAGATCAACTGTCTCTTTTATAATATGACAGACCAGCTAGATCAACTGTCTCTATTATATTATTACAGACCAGCTAGATCTACTCTCTCTATTATATTATGACAGACCTGCTAGATCTACTGTCTCTATTATAATATGACAGACCAGCTATATCTACTGTCTCTATTACATTATGACAGACCTGCTAGATCTACTGTCTCTATTATATAATGGCAGACCAGCTAGATCTACAGACTCCATTAAATTATGACAGACCAGCTAGATCTAATGTCTGTTATAATATGACAGACCAGCTACATCACCTGTCTCTATTACATTATGACAGACCATCTAGATCTACTGTCTCTATTATAATATGACAGACCAGCTACATCTACTGTCTCTATTATATAATCACAGACCATCTAGATCTACTGTCTATGTTATACTATGACAGACCAGCTAGATCTACTGTCTCTATTATATTATGACAGACCAGCTAGATCTACTGTCTCTATTATATTATGACAGACCAGCTAGATCTACTGTCTCTATTATATTATGACAGACCAGCTAGATCTACTGTCTCTATTATATTATGACAGACCAGCTAGATCTACTGTCTCTATTATATTATGACAGACCAGCTAGATCTACTGTCTCTATTATATAATGGCAGACCAGCTAGATCCACTGTCTCTATTATAATATGACAGACCAGCTACATCTACTGTCTCTATTACATTATGACAGACCAGCTAGATCTACTGTCTGTATTATATAATGACAGACCAGCTAGATCTACGGTCTCTTTTATAATATGACAGACCAGCTAGATCTACTGTCTCTATTATAATATGACAGACCAGCTACATCTACTGTCTCTATTACATTATGACAGACCATCTAGATCTACTGTCTCTGTTATAATATGACAGGTAATCCAAGATGGCGTAGCAGTAAGTCGTCCTGTCGTGTCGTGTCCCTGTATATTTCGTTTATTTTTCGTTTATTTTTCGTTTTTTTACATAGCTATCCCTTTAAAACATTTTGCTAAACCTAAGCTTCCAAATACGCTGGATCTTCACAACTAGCTATCTAGCTAAACCGCAACCCCGGATGATTACCCCTGGCTAGCGTTTCCACCCACTTAGCTTGAAGCTAGCCCGGCCTGCGCTACCACCGTAGCATACTCCTGAGCTACAATACCCGGGCCCACGACCGGTCTATCGATGTCACCGCATGAAGAGGAATAAACAGACTCACCCCATCGCGACGTCCCCCAAAGGCTAACTCTCTAGCCCTCGCTATCTTCCTGCTTGCTAATTCGGCCTGCTAACTGCTAGCTTGTCCAGCTCCGGTCCGCTAACTGCTACCTTGTCTAGCCCGGGCCTACAAACTGTTAGCTTGTTAGCACAGGCCTGCTAACCGCCTGAATCGCCGCGTCCCAAACGCCCACCGGACCCATATTTACTTTCTATCTCTTTTGACTTTTAATTTGTTTATACCTTCCGGAAACCTGCCTCACCCAATGTGATACGGAATCGCTATTATTTTTTATTTATTTTTAGAACACACTCAAAAACCTCCAGAAGCTAACCAGCTAACTAGCTACAAGCTATTTAGTCATTGTTAGTTTTTTTTTACCTGGATAACACTCGCCAGTCCAGCTTCCCTGCCCCATCCACCGCTGCCCCCTGGACACTGATCTCTTGGCTACATAGCTGATGCACGCTGGACTGTCCATTAATCACGGTACTCCATTCTGCTTGTTTGTTTTATCTGTTGGCCCCGTTGCCTAGTCTACGCCATTTTACCTGCTGTTGTTGTGCTAGCTGATTAGCTGATCACCTACTGTTTTAGCTAGCTTTCCCAATTCAACACCTGTGATTACTGTATGCCTCGCTGTATGTCTCTCTCAAATGTCAATATGCCTTGTATACTGTTGTTCAGGTTAGTTATCATTGTTTTAGTTCACAATGGAGCCCCTAGTTCCACTCTTCATACCCCTGATAACTCCTTTGTCCCACCTCCCACACATGCGGTGACCTCACCCATTACTACCAGCATGTCCAGAGATACAACCTCTCTCATCATCACCCAGTGCCTGGGCTTACCTCCGCTGTACCCGCACCCCACCATACCCCTGTCTGCGCATTATGCCCTGAATATATTCTACCATGCCCAGAAACCTGCTCCTCTTATTCTCTGTCCCCAACGCTCTAGGCGACCAGTTTTGATAGCCTTTAGCCGCACCCTCATACTACTCCTTCTCTGTTCCGCGGGTGATGTGGAGGTAAACCCAGGCCCTGCATGTCCCCAGGCACCCTCATTTGTTAACTTCTGTGATCGAAAAAGCCTTGGTTTCATGCATGTCAACATCAGAAGCCTCCTCCCTAAGTTTGTCTTACTCACTGCTTTAGCACACTCTGCTAACCCTGATGTCCTTGCTGTGTCTGAATCCTGGCTCAGGAAGGCCACCAAAAATTCAGAGATTTCCATACCCAACTATAACATCTTCCGTCAAGATAGAACTGCCAAAGGGGGAGGAGTTGCAGTTTACTGCAGAGATAGCCTGCAAAGTAATGTCATACTTTCCAGGTCCATACCCAAACAGTTCGAACTACTAATTTTGAAAATTACTCTCTCCAGAAATAAGTCTCTCACGGTTGCCGCCTGCTACCGACCCCCCTCAGCTCCCAGCTGTGCCCTGGACACCATTTGTGAATTGATCGCCCCCCATCTAGCTTCAGAGTTTGTTCTGTTAGGTGACCTAAACTGGGATATGCTTAACACCCCGCCAGTCCTACAATCTAAGCTAGATGCCCTCAATCTCACACAAATCATCAAGGAACCCACCAGGTACAACCCTAACTCTGTAAACAAGGGCACCCTCATAGACGTCATCCTGACCAACTGGCCTTCCAAATACACCTCCGCTGTCTTCAACCAGGATCTCAGCGATCACTGCCTCATTGCCTGTATCCGCTACGGAGCCGCAGTCAAACGACCACCCCTCATCACTGTCAAACGCTCCCTAAAACACTTCTGTGAGCAGGCCTTTCTAATCGACCTGGCCCGGGTATCCTGGAAGGACATTGACCTCATCCCGTCAGTTGAGGATGCCTGGTCATTCTTTAAAAGTAACTTCCTCACCATTTTAGATAAGCATGCTCCGTTCAAAAAATGCAGAACTAAGAACAGATACAGCCCTTGGTTCACTCCAGACCTGACTGCCCTCGACCAGCACAAAAACATCCTGTGGCGGACTGCAATAGCATCGAATAGTCCCCGTGATATGCAACTGTTCAGGGAAGTCCGGAACCAATACACGCAGTCAGTCAGGAAAGCTAAGGCCAGCTTCTTCAGGCAGAAGTTTGCATCCTGTAGCTCCAACTCCAAAAAGTTCTGGGACACTGTGAAGTCCATGGAGAACAAGAGCACCTCCTCCCAGCTGCCCACTGCACTGAGGCTAGGTAACACGGTCACCACTGATAAATCCATGATTATCGAAAACTTCAATAAGCATTTCTCAACGGCTGGCCATGCCTTCCGCCTGGCTACTTCAACCTCGGCCAACAGCTCCGCCCCCCCCGCAGCTCCTCGCCCAAGCCTCTCCAGGTTCTCCTTTACCCAAATCCAGATAGCAGATGTTCTGAAAGAGCTGCAAAACCTGGACCCGTACAAATCAGCTGGGCTTGACAATCTGGACCCTCTATTTCTGAAACTATCTGCCACCATTGTCGCAACCCCTATTACCAGCCTGTTCAACCTCTCTTTCATCTCGTCTGAGATCCCCAAGGATTGGAAAGCTGCCGCAGTCATCCCCCTCTTCAAAGGGGGAGACACCCTGGACCCAAACTGTTACAGACCTATATCCATCCTGCCCTGCCTATCTAAGGTCTTCGAAAGCCAAGTCAACAAACAGGTCACTGACCATCTCGAATCCCACCGTACCTTCTCCGCTGTGCAATCTGGTTTCCGAGCCGGTCATGGGTGCACCTCAGCCACACTCAAGGTACTAAACGATATCATAACCGCCATCGATAAAGACAGTACTGTGCAGCCGTCTTCATCGACCTTGCCAAGGCTTTCGACTCTGTCAATCACCATATTCTTATCGGCAGACTCAGTAGCCTCGGTTTTTCGGATGACTGCCTTGCCTGGTTCACCAATTACTTTGCAGACAGAGTTCAGTGTGTCAAATCGGAGGGCTTGCTGTCCGGTCCTCTGGCAGTCTCTATGGGGGTGCCACAGGGTTCAATTCTCGGGCCGACTCTTTTCTCTGTGTATATCAATGATGTTGCTCTTGCTGCGGGCGATTCCCTGATCCACCTCTACGCAGACGACACCATTCTATATACTTTCGGCCCGTCTTTGGACACTGTGCTATCTAACCTCCAAACAAGCTTCAATGCCATACAACACTCCTTCCGTGGCCTCCAACTGCTCTTAAACGCTAGTAAAACCAAATGCATGCTTTTCAACCGGTCGCTGCCTGCACCTGCATGCCCGACTAGCATCACCACCCTGGATGGTTCCGACCTAGAATATGTGGACGTCTATAAGTACCTAGGTGTCTGGCTAGACTGCAAACTCTCCTTCCAGACTCATATCAAACATCTCCAATCGAAAATCAAATCAAGAGTCGGCTTTCTATTCCGCAACAAAGCCTCCTTCACTCACGCCGCCAAGCTTACCCTAGTAAAACTGACTATCCTACCGATCCTCGACTTCGGCGATGTCATCTACAAAATGGCTTCCAACACTCTACTCAGCAAACTGGATGCAGTCTATCACAGTGCCATCCGTTTTGTCACTAAAGCACCTTATACCACCCACCACTGCGACTGTATGCTCTAGTCGGCTGGCCCTCGCTACATATTCGTCGCCAGACCCACTGGCTCCAGGTCATCTACAAGTCTATGCTAGGTAAAGCTCCGCCTTATCTCAGCTCACTGGTCACGATGGCAACACCCATCCGTAGCACGCGCTCCAGCAGGTGTATCTCACTGATCATCCCTAAAGCCAACACCTCATTTGGCCGCCTTTCGTTCCAGTACTCTGCTGCCTGTGACTGGAACGAATTGCAAAAATCGCTGAAGTTGGAGACTTTTATCTCCCTCACCAACTTCAAACATCAGCTATCTGAGCAGCTAACCGATCGCTGCAGCTGTACATAGTCTATTGGTAAATAGCCCACCATTTTCACCTACCTCATCCCCATACTGTTTTTATTTATTTACTTTTCTGCTCTTTTGCACACCAATATCTCTACCTGTACATGACCATCTGATCATTTATCACTCCAGTGTTAATTTTCAAAATTGTAATTATTTGCCTACCTCCTCATGCCTTTTGCACACATTGTATATAGACTCCCCCTTTGTTTTCTGTGTTATTGACTTGTTAATTGTTTACTCCATGTGTAACTCTGTGTTGTCTGTTCACACTGCTATGCTTTATCTTGGCCAGGTCGCAGTTGCAAATGAGAACTTGTTCTCAACTAGCCTACCTGGTTAAATAAAGGTGAAATAAATAAATAAAAATAAAATAAAAACATCTACTGTCTCTATTATATTATGACAGACCAGCTATATCTGCTGTCTCTATTATATTAAAAACAGACCAGCTAGATCTACTGTCTCTATTATATTATGACAGACCAGCTAGATATACTGTCTCTTTTATAATATGACAGACCAGCTAGATCTACTGTCTCTATTATATTATGACAGTCCAGCTAGATCTGTCCGTATTATATAATGACAGACCATCTAGATCTACTGTCTCTATTATATTTTGACAGACCAGCTAGATCTACTGTCTTCTATTATATAATGGCAGACCAGCTAGATCTACAGGACTACTATTATATTTATGACAGACCAGCTAGACTATACTGTCTCTTTTATAATATGCACAGACCAAGCTAGGATCTACAGTCTACTATTATATTTTGACAGACCCAGCTAGATCAATAGTCTATTATTTTATGATGAACAAGCTAGATCTAAAGTCTATTTAGATGACAGAACCACCCTAGTTCTACTATCTCTATTTATATTATGACAAAACCAGCTAGATCTACTTGTCTCTATTATATCTGATGACAGACCAGCTAGATCTACTTTCTATATTATATAATGACAGACCAGCTATATCTACTGTCTCTGATTATATAATGACAGACCAGCTAGATCTACTGTCTCTATTATATTATGACAGACCAGCTAGATCTACTGTCTCTTTATGATATGACAGACCAGCTAGATTCTACTTTCTACTTGTATAATATGACAGACCAGCTAGAATCAACTGTCTCTATAATTAATATGACAGACCAGCTAGATCAACTGTCTCTATTACATATTACAGACAAGCTAGATTCTATCTCCGTATTATATTATGACAGACCTGCTAGATCTACTGTCTCTATTATATTAATGGACCAGACCAGCCTAGATCTACTGTCTCTTTTATTGATATGACAGACCAGCTAGATCTACTTTCTCTTTTATAATTATTACAGGACAGCTAGATCAACTGTCTCTTTTATTAATATGACAGACAGCCTTAGATAACTGTCTCTATTTCATATATTACAGACCAGCTAGAACAACTGTCTCTATTATGATTTTACAGACCAGCTTAGATCTACGGTCTATTTTATGCAACCATCTAGGATCTACTGTCTCTACTTAATTGACAGACCATCTAGATCTACTGTCTCTATTATATTATGACAGACCAGCTAGATCTACTGTCTCTATTATATTATGACAGACCAGCTAGATCTACTGTCTCTATTATATTATGACAGACCAGCTAGATCTACTGTCTCTATTATATTATGACAGACCAGCTAGATCTACTGTCTCTATTATATTATGACAGACCAGCTAGATCTACTGTCTCTATTATATTATGACAGACCAGCTAGATCTACTGTCTCTATTATATTATGACAGACCAGCTAGATCTACTGTCTCTATTATATTATGACAGACCAGCTAGATCTACTGTCTCTATTATATTATGACAGACCAGCTAGATCTACTGTCTCTATTATATTATGACAGACCAGCTAGATCTACTGTCTCTATTATATTATGACAGACCAGCTAGATCTACTGTCTCTATTATATTATGACAGACCAGCTAGATCTACTGTCTCTATTATATTATGACAGACCAGCTAGATCTACTGTCTCTATTATATTATGACAGACCAGCTAGATCTACTGTCTCTATTATATTATGACAGACCAGCTAGATCTACTGTCTCTATTATATTATGACAGACCAGCTAGATCTACTGTCTCTATTATATTATGACAGACCAGCTAGATCTACTGTCTCTATTATATTATGACAGACCAGCTAGATCTACTGTCTCTATTATATTATGACAGACCAGCTAGATCTACTGTCTCTATTATATTATGACAGACCAGCTAGATCTACTGTCTCTATTATATTATGACAGACCAGCTAGATCTACTGTCTCTATTATATTATGACAGACCAGCTAGATCTACTGTCTCTATTATATTATGACAGACCAGCTAGATCTACTGTCTCTATTATATTATGACAGACCAGCTAGATCTACTGTCTCTATTATATTATGACAGACCAGCTAGATCTACTGTCTCTATTATATTATGACAGACCAGCTAGATCTACTGTCTCTATTATATTATGACAGACCAGCTAGATCTACTGTCTCTATTATATTATGACAGACCAGCTAGATCTACTGTCTCTATTATATTATGACAGACCAGCTAGATCTACTGTCTCTATTATATTATGACAGACCAGCTAGATCTACTGTCTCTATTATATTATGACAGACCAGCTAGATCTACTGTCTCTATTATATTATGACAGACCAGCTAGATCTACTGTCTCTATTATATTATGACAGACCAGCTAGATCTACTGTCTCTATTATATTATGACAGACCAGCTAGATCTACTGTCTCTATTATATTATGACAGACCAGCTAGATCTACTGTCTCTATTATATTATGACAGACCAGCTAGATCTACTGTCTCTATTATATTATGACAGACCAGCTAGATCTACTGTCTCTATTATATTATGACAGACCAGCTAGATCTACTGTCTCTATTATATTATGACAGACCAGCTAGATCTACTGTCTCTATTATATTATGACAGACCAGCTAGATCTACTGTCTCTATTATATTATGACAGACCAGCTAGATCTACTGTCTCTATTATATTATGACAGACCAGCTAGATCTACTGTCTCTATTATATTATGACAGACCAGCTAGATCTACTGTCTCTATTATATTATGACAGACCAGCTAGATCTACTGTCTCTATTATATTATGACAGACCA
The DNA here is from genome assembly GCF_002021735.2 of Oncorhynchus kisutch. NCBI lineage: Eukaryota > Metazoa > Chordata > Actinopteri > Salmoniformes > Salmonidae > Oncorhynchus > Oncorhynchus kisutch. The sequence continues at coordinate 28,736 of NW_022262519.1, forward strand.
GCTAGATCTACTGTCTCTATTATATTATGACAGACCAGCTAGATCTACTGTCTCTATTATATTATGACAGACCAGCTAGATCTACTGTCTCTATTATATTATGACAGACCAGCTAGATCTACTGTCTCTATTATATTATGACAGACCAGCTAGATCTACTGTCTCTATTATATTATGACAGACCAGCTAGATCTACTGTCTCTATTATATTATGACAGACCAGCTAGATCTACTGTCTCTATTATATTATGACAGACCAGCTAGATCTACTGTCTCTATTATATTATGACAGACCAGCTAGATCTACTGTCTCTATTATATTATGACAGACCAGCTAGATCTACTGTCTCTATTATATTATGACAGACCAGCTAGATCTACTGTCTCTATTATATTATGACAGACCAGCTAGATCTACTGTCTCTATTATATTATGACAGACCAGCTAGATCTACTGTCTCTATTATATTATGACAGACCAGCTAGATCTACTGTCTCTATTATATTATGACAGACCAGCTAGATCTACTGTCTCTATTATATTATGACAGACCAGCTAGATCTACTGTCTCTATTATATTATGACAGACCAGCTAGATCTACTGTCTCTATTATATTATGACAGACCAGCTAGATCTACTGTCTCTATTATATTATGACAGACCAGCTAGATCTACTGTCTCTATTATATTATGACAGACCAGCTAGATCTACTGTCTCTATTATATTATGACAGACCAGCTAGATCTACTGTCTCTATTATATTATGACAGACCAGCTAGATCTACTGTCTCTATTATATTATGACAGACCAGCTAGATCTACTGTCTCTATTATATTATGACAGACCAGCTAGATCTACTGTCTCTATTATATTATGACAGACCAGCTAGATCTACTGTCTCTATTATATTATGACAGACCAGCTAGATCTACTGTCTCTATTATATTATGACAGACCAGCTAGATCTACTGTCTCTATTATATTATGACAGACCAGCTAGATCTACTGTCTCTATTATATTATGACAGACCAGCTAGATCTACTGTCTCTATTATATTATGACAGACCAGCTAGATCTACTGTCTCTATTATATTATGACAGACCAGCTAGATCTACTGTCTCTATTATATTATGACAGACCAGCTAGATCTACTGTCTCTATTATATTATGACAGACCAGCTAGATCTACTGTCTCTATTATATTATGACAGACCAGCTAGATCTACTGTCTCTATTATATTATGACAGACCAGCTAGATCTACTGTCTCTATTATATTATGACAGACCAGCTAGATCTACTGTCTCTATTATATTATGACAGACCAGCTAGATCTACTGTCTCTATTATATTATGACAGACCAGCTAGATCTACTGTCTCTATTATATTATGACAGACCAGCTAGATCTACTGTCTCTATTATATTATGACAGACCAGCTAGATCTACTGTCTCTATTATATTATGACAGACCAGCTAGATCTACTGTCTCTATTATATTATGACAGACCAGCTAGATCTACTGTCTCTATTATATTATGACAGACCAGCTAGATCTACTGTCTCTATTATATTATGACAGACCAGCTAGATCTACTGTCTCTATTATATTATGACAGACCAGCTAGATCTACTGTCTCTATTATATTATGACAGACCAGCTAGATCTACTGTCTCTATTATATTATGACAGACCAGCTAGATCTACTGTCTCTATTATATTATGACAGACCAGCTAGATCTACTGTCTCTATTATATTATGACAGACCAGCTAGATCTACTGTCTCTATTATATTATGACAGACCAGCTAGATCTACTGTCTCTATTATATTATGACAGACCAGCTAGATCTACTGTCTCTATTATATTATGACAGACCAGCTAGATCTACTGTCTCTATTATATTATGACAGACCAGCTAGATCTACTGTCTCTATTATATTATGACAGACCAGCTAGATCTACTGTCTCTATTATATTATGACAGACCAGCTAGATCTACTGTCTCTATTATATTATGACAGACCAGCTAGATCTACTGTCTCTATTATATTATGACAGACCAGCTAGATCTACTGTCTCTATTATATTATGACAGACCAGCTAGATCTACTGTCTCTATTATATTATGACAGACCAGCTAGATCTACTGTCTCTATTATATTATGACAGACCAGCTAGATCTACTGTCTCTATTATATTATGACAGACCAGCTAGATCTACTGTCTCTATTATATTATGACAGACCAGCTAGATCTACTGTCTCTATTATATTATGACAGACCAGCTAGATCTACTGTCTCTATTATATTATGACAGACCAGCTAGATCTACTGTCTCTATTATATTATGACAGACCAGCTAGATCTACTGTCTCTATTATATTATGACAGACCAGCTAGATCTACTGTCTCTATTATATTATGACAGACCAGCTAGATCTACTGTCTCTATTATATTATGACAGACCAGCTAGATCTACTGTCTCTATTATATTATGACAGACCAGCTAGATCTACTGTCTCTATTATATTATGACAGACCAGCTAGATCTACTGTCTCTATTATATTATGACAGACCAGCTAGATCTACTGTCTCTATTATATTATGACAGACCAGCTAGATCTACTGTCTCTATTATATTATGACAGACCAGCTAGATCTACTGTCTCTATTATATTATGACAGACCAGCTAGATCTACTGTCTCTATTATATTATGACAGACCAGCTAGATCTACTGTCTCTATTATATTATGACAGACCAGCTAGATCTACTGTCTCTATTATATTATGACAGACCAGCTAGATCTACTGTCTCTATTATATTATGACAGACCAGCTAGATCTACTGTCTCTATTATATTATGACAGACCAGCTAGATCTACTGTCTCTATTATATTATGACAGACCAGCTAGATCTACTGTCTCTATTATATTATGACAGACCAGCTAGATCTACTGTCTCTATTATATTATGACAGACCAGCTAGATCTACTGTCTCTATTATATTATGACAGACCAGCTAGATCTACTGTCTCTATTATATTATGACAGACCAGCTAGATCTACTGTCTCTATTATATTATGACAGACCAGCTAGATCTACTGTCTCTATTATATTATGACAGACCAGCTAGATCTACTGTCTCTATTATATTATGACAGACCAGCTAGATCTACTGTCTCTATTATATTATGACAGACCAGCTAGATCTACTGTCTCTATTATATTATGACAGACCAGCTAGATCTACTGTCTCTATTATATTATGACAGACCAGCTAGATCTACTGTCTCTATTATATTATGACAGACCAGCTAGATCTACTGTCTCTATTATATTATGACAGACCAGCTAGATCTACTGTCTCTATTATATTATGACAGACCAGCTAGATCTACTGTCTCTATTATATTATGACAGACCAGCTAGATCTACTGTCTCTATTATATTATGACAGACCAGCTAGATCTACTGTCTCTATTATATTATGACAGACCAGCTAGATCTACTGTCTCTATTATATTATGACAGACCAGCTAGATCTACTGTCTCTATTATATTATGACAGACCAGCTAGATCTACTGTCTCTATTATATTATGACAGACCAGCTAGATCTACTGTCTCTATTATATTATGACAGACCAGCTAGATCTACTGTCTCTATTATATTATGACAGACCAGCTAGATCTACTGTCTCTATTATATTATGACAGACCAGCTAGATCTACTGTCTCTATTATATTATGACAGACCAGCTAGATCTACTGTCTCTATTATATTATGACAGACCAGCTAGATCTACTGTCTCTATTATATTATGACAGACCAGCTAGATCTACTGTCTCTATTATATTATGACAGACCAGCTAGATCTACTGTCTCTATTATATTATGACAGACCAGCTAGATCTACTGTCTCTATTATATTATGACAGACCAGCTAGATCTACTGTCTCTATTATATTATGACAGACCAGCTAGATCTACTGTCTCTATTATATTATGACAGACCAGCTAGATCTACTGTCTCTATTATATTATGACAGACCAGCTAGATCTACTGTCTCTATTATATTATGACAGACCAGCTAGATCTACTGTCTCTATTATATTATGACAGACCAGCTAGATCTACTGTCTCTATTATATTATGACAGACCAGCTAGATCTACTGTCTCTATTATATTATGACAGACCAGCTAGATCTACTGTCTCTATTATATTATGACAGACCAGCTAGATCTACTGTCTCTATTATATTATGACAGACCAGCTAGATCTACTGTCTCTATTATATTATGACAGACCAGCTAGATCTACTGTCTCTATTATATTATGACAGACCAGCTAGATCTACTGTCTCTATTATATTATGACAGACCAGCTAGATCTACTGTCTCTATTATATTATGACAGACCAGCTAGATCTACTGTCTCTATTATATTATGACAGACCAGCTAGATCTACTGTCTCTATTATATTATGACAGACCAGCTAGATCTACTGTCTCTATTATATTATGACAGACCAGCTAGATCTACTGTCTCTATTATATTATGACAGACCAGCTAGATCTACTGTCTCTATTATATTATGACAGACCAGCTAGATCTACTGTCTCTATTATATTATGACAGACCAGCTAGATCTACTGTCTCTATTATATTATGACAGACCAGCTAGATCTACTGTCTCTATTATATTATGACAGACCAGCTAGATCTACTGTCTCTATTATATTATGACAGACCAGCTAGATCTACTGTCTCTATTATATTATGACAGACCAGCTAGATCTACTGTCTCTATTATATTATGACAGACCAGCTAGATCTACTGTCTCTATTATATTATGACAGACCAGCTAGATCTACTGTCTCTATTATATTATGACAGACCAGCTAGATCTACTGTCTCTATTATATTATGACAGACCAGCTAGATCTACTGTCTCTATTATATTATGACAGACCAGCTAGATCTACTGTCTCTATTATATTATGACAGACCAGCTAGATCTACTGTCTCTATTATATTATGACAGACCAGCTAGATCTACTGTCTCTATTATATTATGACAGACCAGCTAGATCTACTGTCTCTATTATATTATGACAGACCAGCTAGATCTACTGTCTCTATTATATTATGACAGACCAGCTAGATCTACTGTCTCTATTATATTATGACAGACCAGCTAGATCTACTGTCTCTATTATATTATGACAGACCAGCTAGATCTACTGTCTCTATTATATTATGACAGACCAGCTAGATCTACTGTCTCTATTATATTATGACAGACCAGCTAGATCTACTGTCTCTATTATATTATGACAGACCAGCTAGATCTACTGTCTCTATTATATTATGACAGACCAGCTAGATCTACTGTCTCTATTATATTATGACAGACCAGCTAGATCTACTGTCTCTATTATATTATGACAGACCAGCTAGATCTACTGTCTCTATTATATTATGACAGACCAGCTAGATCTACTGTCTCTATTATATTATGACAGACCAGCTAGATCTACTGTCTCTATTATATTATGACAGACCAGCTAGATCTACTGTCTCTATTATATTATGACAGACCAGCTAGATCTACTGTCTCTATTATATTATGACAGACCAGCTAGATCTACTGTCTCTATTATATTATGACAGACCAGCTAGATCTACTGTCTCTATTATATTATGACAGACCAGCTAGATCTACTGTCTCTATTATATTATGACAGACCAGCTAGATCTACTGTCTCTATTATATTATGACAGACCAGCTAGATCTACTGTCTCTATTATATTATGACAGACCAGCTAGATCTACTGTCTCTATTATATTATGACAGACCAGCTAGATCTACTGTCTCTATTATATTATGACAGACCAGCTAGATCTACTGTCTCTATTATATTATGACAGACCAGCTAGATCTACTGTCTCTATTATATTATGACAGACCAGCTAGATCTACTGTCTCTATTATATTATGACAGACCAGCTAGATCTACTGTCTCTATTATATTATGACAGACCAGCTAGATCTACTGTCTCTATTATATTATGACAGACCAGCTAGATCTACTGTCTCTATTATATTATGACAGACCAGCTAGATCTACTGTCTCTATTATATTATGACAGACCAGCTAGATCTACTGTCTCTATTATATTATGACAGACCAGCTAGATCTACTGTCTCTATTATATTATGACAGACCAGCTAGATCTACTGTCTCTATTATATTATGACAGACCAGCTAGATCTACTGTCTCTATTATATTATGACAGACCAGCTAGATCTACTGTCTCTATTATATTATGACAGACCAGCTAGATCTACTGTCTCTATTATATTATGACAGACCAGCTAGATCTACTGTCTCTATTATATTATGACAGACCAGCTAGATCTACTGTCTCTATTATATTATGACAGACCAGCTAGATCTACTGTCTCTATTATATTATGACAGACCAGCTAGATCTACTGTCTCTATTATATTATGACAGACCAGCTAGATCTACTGTCTCTATTATATTATGACAGACCAGCTAGATCTACTGTCTCTATTATATTATGACAGACCAGCTAGATCTACTGTCTCTATTATATTATGACAGACCAGCTAGATCTACTGTCTCTATTATATTATGACAGACCAGCTAGATCTACTGTCTCTATTATATTATGACAGACCAGCTAGATCTACTGTCTCTATTATATTATGACAGACCAGCTAGATCTACTGTCTCTATTATATTATGACAGACCAGCTAGATCTACTGTCTCTATTATATTATGACAGACCAGCTAGATCTACTGTCTCTATTATATTATGACAGACCAGCTAGATCTACTGTCTCTATTATATTATGACAGACCAGCTAGATCTACTGTCTCTATTATATTATGACAGACCAGCTAGATCTACTGTCTCTATTATATTATGACAGACCAGCTAGATCTACTGTCTCTATTATATTATGACAGACCAGCTAGATCTACTGTCTCTATTATATTATGACAGACCAGCTAGATCTACTGTCTCTATTATATTATGACAGACCAGCTAGATCTACTGTCTCTATTATATTATGACAGACCAGCTAGATCTACTGTCTCTATTATATTATGACAGACCAGCTAGATCTACTGTCTCTATTATATTATGACAGACCAGCTAGATCTACTGTCTCTATTATATTATGACAGACCAGCTAGATCTACTGTCTCTATTATATTATGACAGACCAGCTAGATCTACTGTCTCTATTATATTATGACAGACCAGCTAGATCTACTGTCTCTATTATATTATGACAGACCAGCTAGATCTACTGTCTCTATTATATTATGACAGACCAGCTAGATCTACTGTCTCTATTATATTATGACAGACCAGCTAGATCTACTGTCTCTATTATATTATGACAGACCAGCTAGATCTACTGTCTCTATTATATTATGACAGACCAGCTAGATCTACTGTCTCTATTATATTATGACAGACCAGCTAGATCTACTGTCTCTATTATATTATGACAGACCAGCTAGATCTACTGTCTCTATTATATTATGACAGACCAGCTAGATCTACTGTCTCTATTATATTATGACAGACCAGCTAGATCTACTGTCTCTATTATATTATGACAGACCAGCTAGATCTACTGTCTCTATTATATTATGACAGACCAGCTAGATCTACTGTCTCTATTATATTATGACAGACCAGCTAGATCTACTGTCTCTATTATATTATGACAGACCAGCTAGATCTACTGTCTCTATTATATTATGACAGACCAGCTAGATCTACTGTCTCTATTATATTATGACAGACCAGCTAGATCTACTGTCTCTATTATATTATGACAGACCAGCTAGATCTACTGTCTCTATTATATTATGACAGACCAGCTAGATCTACTGTCTCTATTATATTATGACAGACCAGCTAGATCTACTGTCTCTATTATATTATGACAGACCAGCTAGATCTACTGTCTCTATTATATTATGACAGACCAGCTAGATCTACTGTCTCTATTATATTATGACAGACCAGCTAGATCTACTGTCTCTATTATATTATGACAGACCAGCTAGATCTACTGTCTCTATTATATTATGACAGACCAGCTAGATCTACTGTCTCTATTATATTATGACAGACCAGCTAGATCTACTGTCTCTATTATATTATGACAGACCAGCTAGATCTACTGTCTCTATTATATTATGACAGACCAGCTAGATCTACTGTCTCTATTATATTATGACAGACCAGCTAGATCTACTGTCTCTATTATATTATGACAGACCAGCTAGATCTACTGTCTCTATTATATTATGACAGACCAGCTAGATCTACTGTCTCTATTATATTATGACAGACCAGCTAGATCTACTGTCTCTATTATATTATGACAGACCAGCTAGATCTACTGTCTCTATTATATTATGACAGACCAGCTAGATCTACTGTCTCTATTATATTATGACAGACCAGCTAGATCTACTGTCTCTATTATATTATGACAGACCAGCTAGATCTACTGTCTCTATTATATTATGACAGACCAGCTAGATCTACTGTCTCTATTATATTATGACAGACCAGCTAGATCTACTGTCTCTATTATATTATGACAGACCAGCTAGATCTACTGTCTCTATTATATTATGACAGACCAGCTAGATCTACTGTCTCTATTATATTATGACAGACCAGCTAGATCTACTGTCTCTATTATATTATGACAGACCAGCTAGATCTACTGTCTCTATTATATTATGACAGACCAGCTAGATCTACTGTCTCTATTATATTATGACAGACCAGCTAGATCTACTGTCTCTATTATATTATGACAGACCAGCTAGATCTACTGTCTCTATTATATTATGACAGACCAGCTAGATCTACTGTCTCTATTATATTATGACAGACCAGCTAGATCTACTGTCTCTATTATATTATGACAGACCAGCTAGATCTACTGTCTCTATTATATTATGACAGACCAGCTAGATCTACTGTCTCTATTATATTATGACAGACCAGCTAGATCTACTGTCTCTATTATATTATGACAGACCAGCTAGATCTACTGTCTCTATTATATTATGACAGACCAGCTAGATCTACTGTCTCTATTATATTATGACAGACCAGCTAGATCTACTGTCTCTATTATATTATGACAGACCAGCTAGATCTACTGTCTCTATTATATTATGACAGACCAGCTAGATCTACTGTCTCTATTATATTATGACAGACCAGCTAGATCTACTGTCTCTATTATATTATGACAGACCAGCTAGATCTACTGTCTCTATTATATTATGACAGACCAGCTAGATCTACTGTCTCTATTATATTATGACAGACCAGCTAGATCTACTGTCTCTATTATATTATGACAGACCAGCTAGATCTACTGTCTCTATTATATTATGACAGACCAGCTAGATCTACTGTCTCTATTATATTATGACAGACCAGCTAGATCTACTGTCTCTATTATATTATGACAGACCAGCTAGATCTACTGTCTCTATTATATTATGACAGACCAGCTAGATCTACTGTCTCTATTATATTATGACAGACCAGCTAGATCTACTGTCTCTATTATATTATGACAGACCAGCTAGATCTACTGTCTCTATTATATTATGACAGACCAGCTAGATCTACTGTCTCTATTATATTATGACAGACCAGCTAGATCTACTGTCTCTATTATATTATGACAGACCAGCTAGATCTACTGTCTCTATTATATTATGACAGACCAGCTAGATCTACTGTCTCTATTATATTATGACAGACCAGCTAGATCTACTGTCTCTATTATATTATGACAGACCAGCTAGATCTACTGTCTCTATTATATTATGACAGACCAGCTAGATCTACTGTCTCTATTATATTATGACAGACCAGCTAGATCTACTGTCTCTATTATATTATGACAGACCAGCTAGATCTACTGTCTCTATTATATTATGACAGACCAGCTAGATCTACTGTCTCTATTATATTATGACAGACCAGCTAGATCTACTGTCTCTATTATATTATGACAGACCAGCTAGATCTACTGTCTCTATTATATTATGACAGACCAGCTAGATCTACTGTCTCTATTATATTATGACAGACCAGCTAGATCTACTGTCTCTATTATATTATGACAGACCAGCTAGATCTACTGTCTCTATTATATTATGACAGACCAGCTAGATCTACTGTCTCTATTATATTATGACAGACCAGCTAGATCTACTGTCTCTATTATATTATGACAGACCAGCTAGATCTACTGTCTCTATTATATTATGACAGACCAGCTAGATCTACTGTCTCTATTATATTATGACAGACCAGCTAGATCTACTGTCTCTATTATATTATGACAGACCAGCTAGATCTACTGTCTCTATTATATTATGACAGACCAGCTAGATCTACTGTCTCTATTATATTATGACAGACCAGCTAGATCTACTGTCTCTATTATATTATGACAGACCAGCTAGATCTACTGTCTCTATTATATTATGACAGACCAGCTAGATCTACTGTCTCTATTATATTATGACAGACCAGCTAGATCTACTGTCTCTATTATATTATGACAGACCAGCTAGATCTACTGTCTCTATTATATTATGACAGACCAGCTAGATCTACTGTCTCTATTATATTATGACAGACCAGCTAGATCTACTGTCTCTATTATATTATGACAGACCAGCTAGATCTACTGTCTCTATTATATTATGACAGACCAGCTAGATCTACTGTCTCTATTATATTATGACAGACCAGCTAGATCTACTGTCTCTATTATATTATGACAGACCAGCTAGATCTACTGTCTCTATTATATTATGACAGACCAGCTAGATCTACTGTCTCTATTATATTATGACAGACCAGCTAGATCTACTGTCTCTATTATATTATGACAGACCAGCTAGATCTACTGTCTCTATTATATTATGACAGACCAGCTAGATCTACTGTCTCTATTATATTATGACAGACCAGCTAGATCTACTGTCTCTATTATATTATGACAGACCAGCTAGATCTACTGTCTCTATTATATTATGACAGACCAGCTAGATCTACTGTCTCTATTATATTATGACAGACCAGCTAGATCTACTGTCTCTATTATATTATGACAGACCAGCTAGATCTACTGTCTCTATTATATTATGACAGACCAGCTAGATCTACTGTCTCTATTATATTATGACAGACCAGCTAGATCTACTGTCTCTATTATATTATGACAGACCAGCTAGATCTACTGTCTCTATTATATTATGACAGACCAGCTAGATCTACTGTCTCTATTATATTATGACAGACCAGCTAGATCTACTGTCTCTATTATATTATGACAGACCAGCTAGATCTACTGTCTCTATTATATTATGACAGACCAGCTAGATCTACTGTCTCTATTATATTATGACAGACCAGCTAGATCTACTGTCTCTATTATATTATGACAGACCAGCTAGATCTACTGTCTCTATTATATTATGACAGACCAGCTAGATCTACTGTCTCTATTATATTATGACAGACCAGCTAGATCTACTGTCTCTATTATATTATGACAGACCAGCTAGATCTACTGTCTCTATTATATTATGACAGACCAGCTAGATCTACTGTCTCTATTATATTATGACAGACCAGCTAGATCTACTGTCTCTATTATATTATGACAGACCAGCTAGATCTACTGTCTCTATTATATTATGACAGACCAGCTAGATCTACTGTCTCTATTATATTATGACAGACCAGCTAGATCTACTGTCTCTATTATATTATGACAGACCAGCTAGATCTACTGTCTCTATTATATTATGACAGACCAGCTAGATCTACTGTCTCTATTATATTATGACAGACCAGCTAGATCTACTGTCTCTATTATATTATGACAGACCAGCTAGATCTACTGTCTCTATTATATTATGACAGACCAGCTAGATCTACTGTCTCTATTATATTATGACAGACCAGCTAGATCTACTGTCTCTATTATATTATGACAGACCAGCTAGATCTACTGTCTCTATTATATTATGACAGACCAGCTAGATCTACTGTCTCTATTATATTATGACAGACCAGCTAGATCTACTGTCTCTATTATATTATGACAGACCAGCTAGATCTACTGTCTCTATTATATTATGACAGACCAGCTAGATCTACTGTCTCTATTATATTATGACAGACCAGCTAGATCTACTGTCTCTATTATATTATGACAGACCAGCTAGATCTACTGTCTCTATTATATTATGACAGACCAGCTAGATCTACTGTCTCTATTATATTATGACAGACCAGCTAGATCTACTGTCTCTATTATATTATGACAGACCAGCTAGATCTACTGTCTCTATTATATTATGACAGACCAGCTAGATCTACTGTCTCTATTATATTATGACAGACCAGCTAGATCTACTGTCTCTATTATATTATGACAGACCAGCTAGATCTACTGTCTCTATTATATTATGACAGACCAGCTAGATCTACTGTCTCTATTATATTATGACAGACCAGCTAGATCTACTGTCTCTATTATATTATGACAGACCAGCTAGATCTACTGTCTCTATTATATTATGACAGACCAGCTAGATCTACTGTCTCTATTATATTATGACAGACCAGCTAGATCTACTGTCTCTATTATATTATGACAGACCAGCTAGATCTACTGTCTCTATTATATTATGACAGACCAGCTAGATCTACTGTCTCTATTATATTATGACAGACCAGCTAGATCTACTGTCTCTATTATATTATGACAGACCAGCTAGATCTACTGTCTCTATTATATTATGACAGACCAGCTAGATCTACTGTCTCTATTATATTATGACAGACCAGCTAGATCTACTGTCTCTATTATATTATGACAGACCAGCTAGATCTACTGTCTCTATTATATTATGACAGACCAGCTAGATCTACTGTCTCTATTATATTATGACAGACCAGCTAGATCTACTGTCTCTATTATATTATGACAGACCAGCTAGATCTACTGTCTCTATTATATTATGACAGACCAGCTAGATCTACTGTCTCTATTATATTATGACAGACCAGCTAGATCTACTGTCTCTATTATATTATGACAGACCAGCTAGATCTACTGTCTCTATTATATTATGACAGACCAGCTAGATCTACTGTCTCTATTATATTATGACAGACCAGCTAGATCTACTGTCTCTATTATATTATGACAGACCAGCTAGATCTACTGTCTCTATTATATTATGACAGACCAGCTAGATCTACTGTCTCTATTATATTATGACAGACCAGCTAGATCTACTGTCTCTATTATATTATGACAGACCAGCTAGATCTACTGTCTCTATTATATTATGACAGACCAGCTAGATCTACTGTCTCTATTATATTATGACAGACCAGCTAGATCTACTGTCTCTATTATATTATGACAGACCAGCTAGATCTACTGTCTCTATTATATTATGACAGACCAGCTAGATCTACTGTCTCTATTATATTATGACAGACCAGCTAGATCTACTGTCTCTATTATATTATGACAGACCAGCTAGATCTACTGTCTCTATTATATTATGACAGACCAGCTAGATCTACTGTCTCTATTATATTATGACAGACCAGCTAGATCTACTGTCTCTATTATATTATGACAGACCAGCTAGATCTACTGTCTCTATTATATTATGACAGACCAGCTAGATCTACTGTCTCTATTATATTATGACAGACCAGCTAGATCTACTGTCTCTATTATATTATGACAGACCAGCTAGATCTACTGTCTCTATTATATTATGACAGACCAGCTAGATCTACTGTCTCTATTATATTATGACAGACCAGCTAGATCTACTGTCTCTATTATATTATGACAGACCAGCTAGATCTACTGTCTCTATTATATTATGACAGACCAGCTAGATCTACTGTCTCTATTATATTATGACAGACCAGCTAGATCTACTGTCTCTATTATATTATGACAGACCAGCTAGATCTACTGTCTCTATTATATTATGACAGACCAGCTAGATCTACTGTCTCTATTATATTATGACAGACCAGCTAGATCTACTGTCTCTATTATATTATGACAGACCAGCTAGATCTACTGTCTCTATTATATTATGACAGACCAGCTAGATCTACTGTCTCTATTATATTATGACAGACCAGCTAGATCTACTGTCTCTATTATATTATGACAGACCAGCTAGATCTACTGTCTCTATTATATTATGACAGACCAGCTAGATCTACTGTCTCTATTATATTATGACAGACCAGCTAGATCTACTGTCTCTATTATATTATGACAGACCAGCTAGATCTACTGTCTCTATTATATTATGACAGACCAGCTAGATCTACTGTCTCTATTATATTATGACAGACCAGCTAGATCTACTGTCTCTATTATATTATGACAGACCAGCTAGATCTACTGTCTCTATTATATTATGACAGACCAGCTAGATCTACTGTCTCTATTATATTATGACAGACCAGCTAGATCTACTGTCTCTATTATATTATGACAGACCAGCTAGATCTACTGTCTCTATTATATTATGACAGACCAGCTAGATCTACTGTCTCTATTATATTATGACAGACCAGCTAGATCTACTGTCTCTATTATATTATGACAGACCAGCTAGATCTACTGTCTCTATTATATTATGACAGACCAGCTAGATCTACTGTCTCTATTATATTATGACAGACCAGCTAGATCTACTGTCTCTATTATATTATGACAGACCAGCTAGATCTACTGTCTCTATTATATTATGACAGACCAGCTAGATCTACTGTCTCTATTATATTATGACAGACCAGCTAGATCTACTGTCTCTATTATATTATGACAGACCAGCTAGATCTACTGTCTCTATTATATTATGACAGACCAGCTAGATCTACTGTCTCTATTATATTATGACAGACCAGCTAGATCTACTGTCTCTATTATATTATGACAGACCAGCTAGATCTACTGTCTCTATTATATTATGACAGACCAGCTAGATCTACTGTCTCTATTATATTATGACAGACCAGCTAGATCTACTGTCTCTATTATATTATGACAGACCAGCTAGATCTACTGTCTCTATTATATTATGACAGACCAGCTAGATCTACTGTCTCTATTATATTATGACAGACCAGCTAGATCTACTGTCTCTATTATATTATGACAGACCAGCTAGATCTACTGTCTCTATTATATTATGACAGACCAGCTAGATCTACTGTCTCTATTATATTATGACAGACCAGCTAGATCTACTGTCTCTATTATATTATGACAGACCAGCTAGATCTACTGTCTCTATTATATTATGACAGACCAGCTAGATCTACTGTCTCTATTATATTATGACAGACCAGCTAGATCTACTGTCTCTATTATATTATGACAGACCAGCTAGATCTACTGTCTCTATTATATTATGACAGACCAGCTAGATCTACTGTCTCTATTATATTATGACAGACCAGCTAGATCTACTGTCTCTATTATATTATGACAGACCAGCTAGATCTACTGTCTCTATTATATTATGACAGACCAGCTAGATCTACTGTCTCTATTATATTATGACAGACCAGCTAGATCTACTGTCTCTATTATATTATGACAGACCAGCTAGATCTACTGTCTCTATTATATTATGACAGACCAGCTAGATCTACTGTCTCTATTATATTATGACAGACCAGCTAGATCTACTGTCTCTATTATATTATGACAGACCAGCTAGATCTACTGTCTCTATTATATTATGACAGACCAGCTAGATCTACTGTCTCTATTATATTATGACAGACCAGCTAGATCTACTGTCTCTATTATATTATGACAGACCAGCTAGATCTACTGTCTCTATTATATTATGACAGACCAGCTAGATCTACTGTCTCTATTATATTATGACAGACCAGCTAGATCTACTGTCTCTATTATATTATGACAGACCAGCTAGATCTACTGTCTCTATTATATTATGACAGACCAGCTAGATCTACTGTCTCTATTATATTATGACAGACCAGCTAGATCTACTGTCTCTATTATATTATGACAGACCAGCTAGATCTACTGTCTCTATTATATTATGACAGACCAGCTAGATCTACTGTCTCTATTATATTATGACAGACCAGCTAGATCTACTGTCTCTATTATATTATGACAGACCAGCTAGATCTACTGTCTCTATTATATTATGACAGACCAGCTAGATCTACTGTCTCTATTATATTATGACAGACCAGCTAGATCTACTGTCTCTATTATATTATGACAGACCAGCTAGATCTACTGTCTCTATTATATTATGACAGACCAGCTAGATCTACTGTCTCTATTATATTATGACAGACCAGCTAGATCTACTGTCTCTATTATATTATGACAGACCAGCTAGATCTACTGTCTCTATTATATTATGACAGACCAGCTAGATCTACTGTCTCTATTATATTATGACAGACCAGCTAGATCTACTGTCTCTATTATATTATGACAGACCAGCTAGATCTACTGTCTCTATTATATTATGACAGACCAGCTAGATCTACTGTCTCTATTATATTATGACAGACCAGCTAGATCTACTGTCTCTATTATATTATGACAGACCAGCTAGATCTACTGTCTCTATTATATTATGACAGACCAGCTAGATCTACTGTCTCTATTATATTATGACAGACCAGCTAGATCTACTGTCTCTATTATATTATGACAGACCAGCTAGATCTACTGTCTCTATTATATTATGACAGACCAGCTAGATCTACTGTCTCTATTATATTATGACAGACCAGCTAGATCTACTGTCTCTATTATATTATGACAGACCAGCTAGATCTACTGTCTCTATTATATTATGACAGACCAGCTAGATCTACTGTCTCTATTATATTATGACAGACCAGCTAGATCTACTGTCTCTATTATATTATGACAGACCAGCTAGATCTACTGTCTCTATTATATTATGACAGACCAGCTAGATCTACTGTCTCTATTATATTATGACAGACCAGCTAGATCTACTGTCTCTATTATATTATGACAGACCAGCTAGATCTACTGTCTCTATTATATTATGACAGACCAGCTAGATCTACTGTCTCTATTATATTATGACAGACCAGCTAGATCTACTGTCTCTATTATATTATGACAGACCAGCTAGATCTACTGTCTCTATTATATTATGACAGACCAGCTAGATCTACTGTCTCTATTATATTATGACAGACCAGCTAGATCTACTGTCTCTATTATATTATGACAGACCAGCTAGATCTACTGTCTCTATTATATTATGACAGACCAGCTAGATCTACTGTCTCTATTATATTATGACAGACCAGCTAGATCTACTGTCTCTATTATATTATGACAGACCAGCTAGATCTACTGTCTCTATTATATTATGACAGACCAGCTAGATCTACTGTCTCTATTATATTATGACAGACCAGCTAGATCTACTGTCTCTATTATATTATGACAGACCAGCTAGATCTACTGTCTCTATTATATTATGACAGACCAGCTAGATCTACTGTCTCTATTATATTATGACAGACCAGCTAGATCTACTGTCTCTATTATATTATGACAGACCAGCTAGATCTACTGTCTCTATTATATTATGACAGACCAGCTAGATCTACTGTCTCTATTATATTATGACAGACCAGCTAGATCTACTGTCTCTATTATATTATGACAGACCAGCTAGATCTACTGTCTCTATTATATTATGACAGACCAGCTAGATCTACTGTCTCTATTATATTATGACAGACCAGCTAGATCTACTGTCTCTATTATATTATGACAGACCAGCTAGATCTACTGTCTCTATTATATTATGACAGACCAGCTAGATCTACTGTCTCTATTATATTATGACAGACCAGCTAGATCTACTGTCTCTATTATATTATGACAGACCAGCTAGATCTACTGTCTCTATTATATTATGACAGACCAGCTAGATCTACTGTCTCTATTATATTATGACAGACCAGCTAGATCTACTGTCTCTATTATATTATGACAGACCAGCTAGATCTACTGTCTCTATTATATTATGACAGACCAGCTAGATCTACTGTCTCTATTATATTATGACAGACCAGCTAGATCTACTGTCTCTATTATATTATGACAGACCAGCTAGATCTACTGTCTCTATTATATTATGACAGACCAGCTAGATCTACTGTCTCTATTATATTATGACAGACCAGCTAGATCTACTGTCTCTATTATATTATGACAGACCAGCTAGATCTACTGTCTCTATTATATTATGACAGACCAGCTAGATCTACTGTCTCTATTATATTATGACAGACCAGCTAGATCTACTGTCTCTATTATATTATGACAGACCAGCTAGATCTACTGTCTCTATTATATTATGACAGACCAGCTAGATCTACTGTCTCTATTATATTATGACAGACCAGCTAGATCTACTGTCTCTATTATATTATGACAGACCAGCTAGATCTACTGTCTCTATTATATTATGACAGACCAGCTAGATCTACTGTCTCTATTATATTATGACAGACCAGCTAGATCTACTGTCTCTATTATATTATGACAGACCAGCTAGATCTACTGTCTCTATTATATTATGACAGACCAGCTAGATCTACTGTCTCTATTATATTATGACAGACCAGCTAGATCTACTGTCTCTATTATATTATGACAGACCAGCTAGATCTACTGTCTCTATTATATTATGACAGACCAGCTAGATCTACTGTCTCTATTATATTATGACAGACCAGCTAGATCTACTGTCTCTATTATATTATGACAGACCAGCTAGATCTACTGTCTCTATTATATTATGACAGACCAGCTAGATCTACTGTCTCTATTATATTATGACAGACCAGCTAGATCTACTGTCTCTATTATATTATGACAGACCAGCTAGATCTACTGTCTCTATTATATTATGACAGACCAGCTAGATCTACTGTCTCTATTATATTATGACAGACCAGCTAGATCTACTGTCTCTATTATATTATGACAGACCAGCTAGATCTACTGTCTCTATTATATTATGACAGACCAGCTAGATCTACTGTCTCTATTATATTATGACAGACCAGCTAGATCTACTGCTCTTATTATATGTATGACAGACCAGCTAGATCTACTGCTCTATTATAATATGACAGACCAGCTAGATCTACTGCTCTATTATATTATGACAGACCAGCTAGATCTACTGTCTCTATTATATAATGATAGACCAGCTAGATCTACTGTCTCTATTATATTATGACAGACCAGCTAGATTACTGTCTCTATTATATTATGACAGACCAGCTAGATCTACTGTCTCTATTATATTATGACAGACCAGCTAGATCTACTGTCTATTATATTATGATAGACCAGCTAGATCTACTGTCTCTATTATATCATGACAGGCCAGCTAGATCTACTGCCTCTATTATAATATGACAGACCAGCTAGATCTACTGTCTCTATTATATTATGACAGACCAGCTAGATCTACTGTCTATTATATTATGATAGACCAGCTAGATCTACTGTCTCTATTATATTATGACAGACCAGCTAGATATACTGTCTCTATTATATTATGACAGACCAGCTAGATCTACTGTCTCTATTATATTATGACAGACCAGCTAGATCTACTGTCTCTATTATATTATGACAGACCAGCTAGATCTACTGTCTCTATTATATTATGACAGACCAGCTAGATCTACTGTCTCTATTATATTATGACAGACCAGCTAGATCTACTGTCTCTATTATATTATGACAGACCAGCTAGATCTACTGTCTCTATTATATTATGACAGACCAGCTAGATCTACTGTCTCTATTATATTATGACAGACCAGCTAGATCTACTGTCTCTATTATATTATGACAGACCAGCTAGATCTACTGTCTCTATTATATTATGACAGACCAGCTAGATCTACTGTCTCTATTATATTATGACAGACCAGCTAGATCTACTGTCTCTATTATATTATGACAGACCAGCTAGATCTACTGTCTCTATTATAATTGACAGACCAGCTAGATCTACTGCTCTATTATATTATTATTATTTTTTTTTTATTTCACCTTTATTTAACCAGGTAGGCTAGTTGAGAACAAGTTCTCATTTGCAACTGCGACCTGGCCAAGATAAAGCATAGCAGTGTGAGCATACAACGAAGAGTTACACATGGAGTAAACAATTAACAAGTCAATAACACAGTAGCAAACAAAGGGGGGGTCTATATACAATGTGTGCAAAAGGCATGAGGAGGTAAGCAAATAATTACAATTTTGCAGATTAACACTGGAGTGATAAAAGATCAGATGGTTCATGTACAGGTAGAGATATGGTGTGCAGAAGAGCAGAAAAGTAAATAAATAAAACAGTATGGGGATGAGGTAGGTGAAAAGGGTGGGCTTATTTACCAATAGACTATGTACAGCTGCAGCGATCGGTTAGCTGCTCAGATAGCTGATGTTTTGAAGTTGGTGAGGGAGATAAAAGTCTCCAACTTCAGCGATTTTTGCAATTCGTTCCAGTCACAGGCAGCAGAGTACTGGAATGAAAGGGCGGCCAAAATGAGGTGTTGGCTTTAGGGATGATCAGTGAGATACACCTGCTGGAGCGCGTGCTTATGGATGGGTGTTTGCCATCGTGACCAGTGAGCTGAGATAAGGCGGAGCTTTACCTAGCATAGACTTGTAGATGACCTGGAGCCAGTGGGTCTGGCGACGAATATGTAGCGAGGGCCAGCCGACTAGAGCATAACAAGTCGCAGTGGTGGGTGGTATAAGGTGCTTTAGTGACAAAACGGATGGCACTGTGATAGACTGCATCAGTTTGCTGAGTAGAGTGTTGGAAGCCATTTTGTAGATGACATCGCCGAAGTCGAGGATCGTAGGATAGTCAGTTTTACTAGGGTAAGCTTGGCGGCTTGAGTGAAGGAGGCTTTGTTGCAGAATAGAAAGCCGACTCTTGATTTGATTTTCGATTGGAGATGTTTGATATGAGTCTGGAAGGAGAGTTTGCAGTCTAGCCAGACACCTAGGTACTTATAGACCGTCCACATATTCTAGTCGGAACCATCCAGGGTGGTGATGCTAGTCGGGCATGCAGGTGCAGGCCAGCGACCGGTTGAAAGCATGCATTTGGTTTTACTAGCGTTTAAGAGCAGTTGGAGGCCACGGAAGGAGTGTTGTATGGCATTGAAGCTTGTTTGGAGGTTAGATAGCACCAGTGTCCAAAGACGGGCCGAAAGTATATAGAATGGTGTCGTCTGCGTAGAGGTGGATCAGGGAATCGCCCGCAGCAAGAGCAACATCATTGATATACACAGAGAAAAGAGTCGGCCCGAGAATTGAACCCTGTGGCACCACCATAGAGACTGCCAGAGGACCGGACAGCATGCCCTCCGATTTGACACACTGAACTCTGTCTGCAAAGTAATTGGTGAACCATGCAAGGCAGTCATCCGAAAAACCGAGGCTACTGAGTCTGCCGATAAGAATATGGTGATTGACAGAGTCGAAAGCCTTGGCAAGGTCGATGAAGACGGCTGCACAGTACTGTCTTTTATCGATGGCGGTTATGATGTCGTTTAGTACCTTGAGTGTGGCTGAGGTGCACCCATGACCGGCTCGGAAACCAGATTGCACAGCGGAGAAGGTACGGTGGGATTCGAGATGGTCAGTGACCTGTTTGTTGACTTGGCTTTCGAAGACCTTAGATAGGCAGGGCAGGATGGATATAGGTCTGTAACAGTTTGGGTCCAGGGTGTCTCCCCCTTTGAAGAGGGGGATGACTGCGGCAGCTTTCCAATCCTTGGGGATCTCAGACGAGATGAAAGAGAGGTTGAACAGGCTGGTAATAGGGGTTGCGACAATGGTGGCAGATAGTTTCAGAAATAGAGGGTCCAGATTGTCAAGCCCAGCTGATTTGTACGGGTCCAGGTTTTGCAGCTCTTTCAGAACATCTGCTATCTGGATTTGGGTAAAGGAGAACCTGGAGAGGCTTGGGCGAGGAGCTGCGGGGGGGGCGGAGCTGTTGGCCGAGGTTGAAGTAGCCAGGCGGAAGGCATGGCCATCCGTTGAGAAATGCTTATTGAAGTTTTCGATAATCATGGATTTATCAGTGGTGACCGTGTTACCTAGCCTCAGTGCAGTGGGCAGCTGGGAGGAGGTGCTCTTGTTCTCCATGGACTTCACAGTGTCCCAGAACTTTTTGGAGTTGGAGCTACAGGATGCAAACTTCTGCCTGAAGAAGCTGGCCTTAGCTTTCCTGACTGACTGCGTGTATTGGTTCCGGACTTCCCTGAACAGTTGCATATCACGGGGACTATTCGATGCTATTGCAGTCCGCCACAGGATGTTTTTGTGCTGGTCGAGGGCAGTCAGGTCTGGGGTGAACCAAGGGCTGTATCTGTTCTTAGTTCTGCGTTTTTTGAACGGAGCATGCTTATCTAAAATGGTGAGGAAGTTACTTTTAAAGAATGACCAGGCATCCTCAACTGACGGGATGAGGTCAATGTCCTTCCAGGATACCCGGGCCAGATCGATTAGAAAGGCCTGCTCACAGAAGTGTTTTAGGGAGCGTTTGACAGTGATGAGGGTGGTCGTTTGACTGCGGCTCCATAGCGGATACAGGCAATGAGGCAGTGATCGCTGAGATCCTGGTTGAAGACAGCAGAGGTGTATTTGGAGGGCCAGTTGGTCAGGATGACGTCTATGAGGGTGCCCTTGTTTACAGAGTTAGGGTTGTACCTGGTGGGTTCCTTGATGATTTGTGTGAGATTGAGGGCATCTAGCTTAGATTGTAGGACTGGCGGGGTGTTAAGCATATCCCAGTTTAGGTCACCTAACAGAACAAACTCTGAAGCTAGATGGGGGGCGATCAATTCACAAATGGTGTCCAGGGCACAGCTGGGAGCTGAGGGGGGTCGGTAGCAGGCGGCAACCGTGAGAGACTTATTTCTGGAGAGAGTAATTTTCAAAATTAGTAGTTCGAACTGTTTGGGTATGGACCTGGAAAGTATGACATTACTTTGCAGGCTATCTCTGCAGTAAACTGCAACTCCTCCCCCTTTGGCAGTTCTATCTTGACGGAAGATGTTATAGTTGGGTATGGAAATCTCTGAATTTTTGGTGGCCTTCCTGAGCCAGGATTCAGACACAGCAAGGACATCAGGGTTAGCAGAGTGTGCTAAAGCAGTGAGTAAAACAAACTTAGGGAGGCATGAGGCATGAACCAAGGCTTTTTCGATCACAGAAGTCAACAAATGAGGGTGCCTGGGGACATGCAGGGCCTGGGTTTACCTCCACATCACCCGCGGAACAGAGAAGGAGTAGTATGAGGGTGCGGCTAAAGGCTATCAAAAACTGGTCGCCTAGAGCGTTGGGGACAGAGAATAAGAGGAGCAGGTTTCTGGGCATGGTAGAATATATTCAGGGCATAATGCGCAGACAGGGGTATGGTGGGGTGCGGGTACAGCGGAGGTAAGCCCAGGCACTGGGTGATGATGAGAGAGGTTGTATCTCTGGACATGCTGGTAGTAATGGGTGAGGTCACCGCATGTGTGGGAGGTGGGACAAAGGAGTTCAAATCAAATCAAATCAAATCAAATTTTATTTGTCACATACACATGGTTAGCAGATGTTAATGAGAGTGTAGCGAAATGCTTGTGCTTCTAGTTCCGACAATGCAGTAATAACCAACAAGTAATCTAACTAACAATTCCAAAACTACTGTCTTATACACAGTGTAAGGGGATAAAGAATATGTACATAAGGATATATGAATGAGTGATGGTACAGAGGAGCATAGGCAAGATACAGTAGATGGTATCGAGTACAGTATATACAAATGAGATGAGTATGTAAACAAAGTGGCATAGTTAAAGTGGCTAGTGATACATGTATTACATAAGGATGCAGTCGATGATATAGAGTACAGTATCTACGTATGCATATGAGATGAATAATGTAGGGTAAGTAACATTATATAAGGTAGCATTGTTTAAAGTGGCTAGTGATATATTTACATCATTTCCCATCAATTCCCATGATTAAAGTGGCTGGAGTAGAGTCAGTGGCATTGACAGTGTGTTGGCAGTAGCCACTCAATGTTAGTGGTGGCTGTTTAACAGTCTGATGGCCTTGAGATAGAAGCTGTTTTTCAGTCTCTCGGTCCCAGCTTTGATGCACCTGTACTGACCTCGCCTTCTGGATGACAGCGGGGTGAACAGGCAGTGGCTCGGGTGGTTGATGTCCTTGATGATCTTTATGGCCTTCCTGTAGCATCGGGTGGTGTAGGTGTCCTGGAGGGCAGGTAGTTTGCCCCCGGTGATGCGTTGTGCAGACCTCACTACCCTCTGGAGAGCCTTACGGTTGAGGGCGGTGCAGTTGCCATACCAGGCGGTGATACAGCCCGCCAGGATGCTCTCGATTGTGCATCTGTAGAAGTTTGTGAGTGCTTTTGGTGACAAGCCGAATTTCTTCAGCCTCCTGAGGTTGAAGAGGCGCTGCTGCGCCTTCCTCACGATGCTGTCTGTGTGAGTGGACCAATTCAGTTTGTCTGTAATGTGTATGCCGAGGAACTTAAAACTTGCTACCCTCTCCACTACTGTTCCATCGATGTGGATGGGGGGGTGTTCCCTCTGCTGTTTCCTGAAGTCCACAATCATCTCCTTAGTTTTGTTGACGTTGAGTGTGAGGTTATTTTCCTGACACCACACTCCGAGGGCCCTCACCTCCTCCCTGTAGGCCGTCTCGTCATTGTTGGTAATCAAGCCTACCACTGTTGTGTCGTCCGCAAACTTGATGATTGAGTTGGAGGCGTGCGTGGCCACGCAGTCGTGGGTGAACAGGGAGTACAGGAGAGGGCTCAGAACGCACCCTTGTGGGGCCCCAGTGTTGAGGATCAGCGGGGAGGAGATGTTGTTGCCTACCCTCACCACCTGGGGGCGGCCCGTCAGGAAGTCCAGTACCCAGTTGCACAGGGCGGGGTCGAGACCCAGGGTCTCGAGCTTGATGACGAGCTTGGAGGGTACTATGGTGTTGAATGCCGAGCTGTAGTCGATGAACAGCATTCTCACATAGGTATTCCTCTTGTCCAGATGGGTTAGGGCAGTGTGCAGTGTGGTTGAGATTGCATCGTCTGTGGACCTATTTGGGCGGTAAGCAAATTGGAGTGGGTCAAGGGTGTCAGGTAGGGTGGAGATGATATGGTCCTTGACTAGTCTCTCAAAGCACTTCATGATGACGGATGTGAGTGCTACGGGGCGGTAGTCGTTTAGCTCAGTTACCTTAGCTTTCTTGGGAACAGGAACAATGGTGGCCCTCTTGAAGCATGTGGGAACAGCAGACTGGTATAGGGATTGGTTGAATATGTCCGTAAACACACCGGCAAGCTGGTCTGCGCATGCTCTGAGGGCGCGGCTGGGGATGCCGTCTGGGCCTGCAGCCTTGCGAGGGTTAACACGTTTAAATGTCTTACTCACTTCGGCTGCAGTGAAGGAGAGACCGCATGTTTTCGTTGCAGGCCGTGTCAGTGGCACTGTATTGTCCTCAAAGCGGGCAAAAAAGTTGTTTAGTCTGCCTGGGAGCAAGACATCCTGGTCCGTGACTGGGCTGGGTTTCTTCCTGTAGTCCGTGATTGACTGTAGACCCTGCCACATGCCTCTTGTGTCTGAGCCGTTGAATTGAGATTCTACTTTGTCTCTGTACTGGCGCTTAGCTTGTTTGATAGCCTTGCGGAGGGAATAGCTGCGCTGTTTGTATTCAGTCATGTTACCAGACACCTTGCCCTGATTAAAAGCAGTGGTTCGCACCTTCAGTTCCACACGAATGCTGCCATCAATCCACGGTTTCTGGTTGGGGAATGTTTTAATCGTTGCTATGGGAACGACATCTTCAACGCACGTTCTAATGAACTCGCACACCGAATCAGCGTATTCGTCAATGTTGTTGGCTGACGCAATACGAAACATCTCCCAGTCCACGTGATGGAAGCAGTCTTGGAGTGTGGAGTCAGCTTGGTCGGACCAGCGTTGGACAGACCTCAGCGTGGGAGCTTCTTGTTTTAGTTTCTGTCTGTAGGCAGGATCAACAAAATGGAGTCGTGGTCAGCTTTTCCGAAAGGGGGGAGGGGCAGGGCCTTATATGCGTCGCGGAAGTTAGAGTAACAATGATCCAGGGTCTTTCCACCCCTGGTTGCGCAATCGATATGCTGATAAAATTTAGGGAGTCTTGTTTTCAGATTAGCCTTGTTAAAATCCCCAGCTACAATGAATGCAGCCTCCGGATAAATCGTTTCCAGTTTGCAGAGAGTTAAATAAAGTTCGTTCAGAGCCATCGATGTGTCTGCTTGGGGGGGGATATATACGGCTGTGATTATAATCGAAGAGAATTCTCTTGGTAGATAATGCGGTCTACATTTGATTGTGAGGAATTCTAAATCAGGTGAACAGAAGGATTTGAGTTCCTGTATGTTTCTTTCATCACACCATGTCACGTTGGCCATAAGGCATACGCCCCCGCCCCTCTTCTTACCAGAAAGATGTTCGTTTCTGTCCGCGCGATGCGTGGAGAAACCCGCTGGCTGCACCGCTTCGGATTGCGTCTCTCCAGTGAGCCACGTTTCCGTGAAACAGAGAACGTTACAGTCTCTGATGTCCCTCTGGAATGCTACCCTTGCTCGGATTTCATCAACCTTGTTGTCAAGAGACTGGACATTGGCAAGAAGAATGCTAGGGAGTGGTGCACGATGTGCCCGTCTCCGGAGTCTGACCAGAAGACCGCTTCGTTTCCCTCTTTTTCTGAGTCGTTTTTTTGGGTCGCTGCATGGGAACCATCCCGTGGCGCTGGTTGTAAGGCAGAACACAGGATCCGCATCGCGAAAAAACATATTCTTGTCGTACTGGTGGTGAGTTGACGCTGATCTTATATTCAGTAGTTCTTCTCGGCTGTATGTGATGAAACCTAAGATGACCTGGGGTACTAGTGTAAGAAATAACACGTAAAAAAACTAAAAACTGCATAGTTTCCTAGGAACGCGAAGCGAGGCGGCCATCTCTGTCGGCGCCACACTGTCAGGGGTATGAAGAGTGGAACTAGGGGCTCCATTGTGAACTAAAACAATGATAACTAACCTGAACAACAGTATACAAGGCATATTGACATTTGAGAGAGACATACAGCGAGGCATACAGTAATCACAGGTGTTGAATTGGGAAAGCTAGCTAAAACAGTAGGTGAGACAACAGCTAATCAGCTAGCACAACAACAGCAGGTAAAATGGCGTAGACTAGGCAATGGGGCCAACAGATAAAACAAACAAGCAGAATGGAGTACCGTGATTTATGGACAGTCCAGCGTGCATCAGCTATGTAGCCAAGACAGACCAGCTAGATCTACTGTCTCTATGATCTACTGATCTACTGTCTATTATATTATGATAGACCAGCTAGATCTACTGTCTCTATTATATTATGACAGACCAGCTAGATATACTGCCTCAATTATAATATAACAGACCAGCTAGATCTACTGTCTCTGTTATATTATGACAGACCAGCTCAATATACTGTCTCTATTATATTATGACAGACCAGCTGGATCTACTGTCTCTATTATAATATGACAGACCAGATAGATCTAATGTCTCTATTATATTATGAAAGACCAGCTAGATCTACTGTCTCTATTATATTATGACAGATCAGCTAGATCTACTGCCTCTATTATAATATGACAGACCTGTTAGTTCTACTGTCTCTGTTATATTATGACAGACCAGCTCAATATACTGTCTCTATTATATTATGACAGACCAGCTAGATCTACTGTCTATTATATTATGATAGACCAGCTAGATCTACTGTCTATTATATTATGATAGACCAGCTAGATCTCCTGCCTCTATTATAATATGACAGACCAGCTAGATCTACTGCCTCTAATTATATTTTGACAGACAAGCTAGAACTACTGCCTCCATTATAATATGACAGACCAGCTAGGTCTACTGTCTCTATTGTATTATGACAGACCAGATAGATCTACTGCCTCAATTATAATATAACAGACCAGCTAGATCTACTGTCTCTGTATGACTGACAGGGATACTGGTAACAGACCAGCTAGATCTACTGTCTCTATTATATTATGACAGACCAGCTAGATCTACTGTCTCTATTATATTATGACAGACCAGCTAGATCTACTGTCTCTATTATATTATGACAGACCAGCTAGATCTACTGTCTCTATTATATTATGACAGACCAGCTAGATCTACTGTCTCTATTATATTATGACAGACCAGCTAGATCTACTGTCTCTATTATATTATGACAGACCAGCTAGATCTACTGTCTCTATTATAATATGACAGACCAGCTAGATCTACTGTCTCTATTATATTATGACAGACCAGCTAGATCTACTGTCTCTATTATATTATGACAGACCAGCTAGATCTACTGTCTCTATTATATTATGACAGACCAGCTAGATCTACTGTCTCTATTATATTATGACAGACCAGCTAGATCTACTGTCTCTATTATATTATGACAGACCAGCTAGATCTACTGTCTCTATTATATTATGACAGACCAGCTAGATCTACTGTCTCTATTATAATATGACAGACCAGCTAGATCTACTGTCTCTATTATATTATGACAGACCAGCTAGATCTACTGTCTCTATTATATTATGACAGACCAGCTAGATCTACTGTCTCTATTATATTATGACAGACCAGCTAGATCTACTGTCTCTATTATATTATGACAGACCAGCTAGATCTACTGTCTCTATTATATTATGACAGACCAGCTAGATCTACTGTCTCTATTATATTATGACAGACCAGCTAGATCTACTGTCTCTATTATATTATGACAGACCAGCTAGATCTACTGTCTCTATTATATTATGACAGACCAGCTAGATCTACTGTCTCTATTATATTATGACAGACCAGCTAGATCTACTGTCTCTATTATATTATGACAGACCAGCTAGATCTACTGTCTCTATTATATTATGACAGACCAGCTAGATCTACTGTCTCTATTATAATATGACAGACCAGCTAGATCTACTGTCTCTATTATATTATGACAGGACCAGCTAGATCTACTGTCTCTATTATATTATGACAGACCAGCTAGAACTACTGCCTCTATTATAATATGACAGACCAGCTAGATCTACTGTCTCTATTATATTATGACAGACCAGCTAGATCTACTGTCTCTATTATATTATGACAGACCAGCTAGATCTACTGTCTATTATATTATGACAGACCAGCTAGATCTACTGTCTCTATTATATTATGACAGACCAGCTAGATCTACTGTCTCTATTATATTATGACAGACCAGCTAGATCTACTGTCTCTATTATATTATGACAGACCAGCTAGATCTACTGTCTCTATTATATTATGACAGACCAGCTAGATCTACTGTCTCTATTATATTATGACAGACCAGCTAGATCTACTGTCTCTATTATAATATGACAGACCAGCTAGATCTACTGTCTCTATTATATTATGACAGACCAGCTAGATCTACTGTCTCTATTATAATATGACAGACCAGCTAGATCTACTGTCTCTATTATATTATGACAGACCAGCTAGATCTACTGTCTCTATTATATTATGACAGACCAGCTAGATCTACTGTCTCTATTATATTATGACAGACCAGCTAGATCTACTGTCTCTATTATATTATGACAGACCAGCTAGATCTACTGTCTCTATTATATTATGACAGACCAGCTAGATCTACTGTCTCTATTATATTATGACAGACCAGCTAGATCTACTGTCTCTATTATATTATGACAGACCAGCTAGATCTACTGTCTCTATTATATTATGACAGACCAGCTAGATCTACTGTCTCTATTATAATATGACAGACCAGCTAGATCTACTGTCTCTATTATATTATGACAGACCAGCTAGATCTACTGTCTCTATTATATTATGACAGACCAGCTAGATCTACTGTCTCTATTATAATATGACAGACCAGCTAGATCTACTGTCTCTATTATATTATGACAGACCAGCTAGATCTACTGTCTCTATTATATTATGACAGACCAGCTAGATCTACTGTCTCTATTATATTATGACAGACCAGCTAGATCTACTGTCTCTATTATATTATGACAGACCAGCTAGATCTACTGTCTCTATTATATTATGACAGACCAGCTAGATCTACTGTCTCTATTATATTATGACAGACCAGCTAGATCTACTGTCTCTATTATATTATGACAGACCAGCTAGATCTACTGTCTCTATTATATTATGACAGACCAGCTAGATCTACTGTCTCTATTATATTATGACAGACCAGCTAGATCTACTGTCTCTATTATATTATGACAGACCAGCTAGATCTACTGTCTCTATTATATTATGACAGACCAGCTAGATCTACTGTCTCTATTATATATGACAGACCAGCTAGATCTACTGTCTCTATTATATTATGACAGACCAGCTAGATCTACTGTCTCTATTATATTATGACAGACCAGCTAGATCTACTGTCTCTATTATATTATGACAGACCAGCTAGATCTACTGTCTCTATTATATTATGACAGACCAGCTAGATCTACTGTCTCTATTATTATGACAGACCAGCTAGATCTACTGTCTCTATTATATTATGACAGACCAGCTAGATCTACTGTCTCTATTATATTATGACAGACCAGCTAGATCTACTGTCTCTATTATATTATGACAGACCAGCTAGATCTACTGTCTCTATTATATTATGACAGACCAGCTAGATCTACTGTCTCTATTATATTATGACAGACCAGCTAGATCTACTGCCTCTATTATATGACAGACCAGCTAGATCTACTGTCTCTATTATATTATGACAGACCAGCTAGATCTACTGTCTCTATTATATTATGACAGACCAGCTAGATCTACTGTCTCTATTATATTATGACAGACCAGCTAGATCTACTGTCTCTATTATATTATGACAGACCAGCTAGATCTACTGTCTCTATTATATTATGACAGACCAGCTAGATCTACTGTCTCTATTATATTATGACAGACCAGCTAGATCTACTGTCTCTATTATATTATGACAGACCAGCTAGATCTACTGTCTCTATTATATTATGACAGACCAGCTAGATCTACTGTCTCTATTATATTATGACAGACCAGCTAGATCTACTGTCTCTATTATATTATGACAGACCAGCTAGATCTACTGTCTCTATTATATTATGACAGACCAGCTAGATCTACTGTCTCTATTATATTATGACAGACCAGCTAGATCTACTGTCTCTATTATATTATGACAGACCAGCTAGATCTACTGTCTCTATTATATTATGACAGACCAGCTAGATCTACTGTCTCTATTATATTATGACAGACCAGCTAGATCTACTGTCTCTATTATATTATGACAGACCAGCTAGATCTACTGTCTCTATTATATTATGACAGACCAGCTAGATCTACTGTCTCTATTATATTATGACAGACCAGCTAGATCTACTGTCTCTATTATATTATGACAGACCAGCTAGATCTACTGTCTCTATTATATTATGACAGACCAGCTAGATCTACTGTCTCTATTATATTATGACAGACCAGCTAGATCTACTGTCTCTATTATATTATGACAGACCAGCTAGATCTACTGTCTCTATTATATTATGACAGACCAGCTAGATCTACTGTCTCTATTATATTATGACAGACCAGCTAGATCTACTGTCTCTATTATATTATGACAGACCAGCTAGATCTACTGTCTCTATTATATTATGACAGACCAGCTAGATCTACTGTCTCTATTATATTATGACAGACCAGCTAGATCTACTGTCTCTATTATATTATGACAGACCAGCTAGATCTACTGTCTCTATTATATTATGACAGACCAGCTAGATCTACTGTCTCTATTATAATTATGACAGACCAGCTAGATCTACTGTCTCTATTATATTATGACAGACCAGCTAGATCTACTGTCTCTATTATATTATGACAGACCAGCTAGATCTACTGTCTCTATTATATTATGACAGACCAGCTAGATCTACTGTCTCTATTATATTATGACAGACCAGCTAGATCTACTGTCTCTATTATATTATGACAGACCAGCTAGATCTACTGTCTCTATTATATTATGACAGACCAGCTAGATCTACTGTCTCTATTATATTATGACAGACCAGCTAGATCTACTGTCTCTATTATATTATGACAGACCAGCTAGATCTACTGTCTCTATTATATTATGACAGACCAGCTAGATCTACTGTCTCTATTATATATGACAGACCAGCTAGATCTACTGTCTCTATTATATTATGACAGACCAGCTAGATCTACTGTCTCTATTATATTATGACAGACCAGCTAGATCTACTGTCTCTATTATATTATGACAGACCAGCTAGATCTACTGTCTCTATTATATTATGACAGACCAGCTAGATCTACTGTCTCTATTATATTATGACAGACCAGCTAGATCTACTGTCTCTATTATATTATGACAGACCAGCTAGATCTACTGTCTCTATTATATTATGACAGACCAGCTAGATCTACTGTCTCTATTATATTATGACAGACCAGCTAGATCTACTGTCTCTATTATATTATGACAGACCAGCTAGATCTACTGTCTCTATTATATTATGACAGACCAGCTAGATCTACTGTCTCTATTATATTATGACAGACCAGCTAGATCTACTGTCTCTATTATATTATGACAGACCAGCTAGATCTACTGTCTCTATTATATTATGACAGACCAGCTAGATCTACTGTCTCTATTATATTATGACAGACCAGCTAGATCTACTGTCTCTATTATATTATGACAGACCAGCTAGATCTACTGTCTCTATTATATTATGACAGACCAGCTAGATCTACTGTCTCTATTATATTATGACAGACCAGCTAGATCTACTGTCTCTATTATATTATGACAGACCAGCTAGATCTACTGTCTCTATTATATTATGACAGACCAGCTAGATCTACTGTCTCTATTATATTATGACAGACCAGCTAGATCTACTGTCTCTATTATATTATGACAGACCAGCTAGATCTACTGTCTCTATTATATTATGACAGACCAGCTAGATCTACTGTCTCTATTATATTATGACAGACCAGCTAGATCTACTGTCTCTATTATATTATGACAGACCAGCTAGATCTACTGTCTCTATTATATTATGACAGACCAGCTAGATCTACTGTCTCTATTATATTATGACAGACCAGCTAGATCTACTGTCTCTATTATATTATGACAGACCAGCTAGATCTACTGTCTCTATTATATTATGACAGACCAGCTAGATCTACTGTCTCTATATATTATGACAGACCAGCTAGATCTACTGTCTCTATTATATTATGACAGACCAGCTAGATCTACTGTCTCTATTATATTATGACAGACCAGCTAGATCTACTGTCTCTATTATATTATGACAGACCAGCTAGATCTACTGTCTCTATTATATTATGACAGACCAGCTAGATCTACTGTCTCTATTATATTATGACAGACCAGCTAGATCTACTGTCTCTATTATATTATGACAGACCAGCTAGATCTACTGTCTCTATTATATTATGACAGACCAGCTAGATCTACTGTCTCTATTATATTATGACAGACCAGCTAGATCTACTGTCTCTATTATATTATGACAGACCAGCTAGATCTACTGTCTCTATTATTATGACAGACCAGCTAGATCTACTGTCTCTATTATATTATGACAGACCAGCTAGATCTACTGTCTCTATTATATTATGACAGACCAGCTAGATCTACTGTCTCTATTATATTATGACAGACCAGCTAGATCTACTGTCTCTATTATATTATGACAGACCAGCTAGATCTACTGTCTCTATTATATTATGACAGACCAGCTAGATCTACTGTCTCTATTATATTATGACAGACCAGCTAGATCTACTGTCTCTATTATATTATGACAGACCAGCTAGATCTACTGTCTCTATTATATTATGACAGACCAGCTAGATCTACTGTCTCTATTATATTATGACAGACCAGCTAGATCTACTGTCTCTATTATATTATGACAGACCAGCTAGATCTACTGTCTCTATTATATTATGACAGACCAGCTAGATCTACTGTCTCTATTATATTATGACAGACCAGCTAGATCTACTGTCTCTATTATATTATGACAGACCAGCTAGATCTACTGTCTCTATTATATTATGACAGACCAGCTAGATCTACTGTCTCTATTATATTATGACAGACCAGCTAGATCTACTGTCTCTATTATATTATGACAGACCAGCTAGATCTACTGTCTCTATTATATTATGACAGACCAGCTAGATCTACTGTCTCTATTATATTATGACAGACCAGCTAGATCTACTGTCTCTATTATATTATGACAGACCAGCTAGATCTACTGTCTCTATTATATTATGACAGACCAGCTAGATCTACTGTCTCTATTATATTATGACAGACCAGCTAGATCTACTGTCTCTATTATATTATGACAGACCAGCTAGATCTACTGTCTCTATTATATTATGACAGACCAGCTAGATCTACTGTCTCTATTATATTATGACAGACCAGCTAGATCTACTGTCTCTATTATATTATGACAGACCAGCTAGATCTACTGTCTCTATTATATTATGACAGACCAGCTAGATCTACTGTCTCTATTATATTATGACAGACCAGCTAGATCTACTGTCTCTATTATATTATGACAGACCAGCTAGATCTACTGTCTCTATTATATTATGACAGACCAGCTAGATCTACTGTCTCTATTATATTATGACAGACCAGCTAGATCTACTGTCTCTATTATATTATGACAGACCAGCTAGATCTACTGTCTCTATTATATTATGACAGACCAGCTAGATCTACTGTCTCTATTATATTATGACAGACCAGCTAGATCTACTGTCTCTATTATATTATGACAGACCAGCTAGATCTACTGTCTCTATTATATTATGACAGACCAGCTAGATCTACTGTCTCTATTATATTATGACAGACCAGCTAGATCTACTGTCTCTATTATATTATGACAGACCAGCTAGATCTACTGTCTCTATTATATTATGACAGACCAGCTAGATCTACTGTCTCTATTATATTATGACAGACCAGCTAGATCTACTGTCTCTATTATATTATGACAGACCAGCTAGATCTACTGTCTCTATTATATTATGACAGACCAGCTAGATCTACTGTCTCTATTATATTATGACAGACCAGCTAGATCTACTGTCTCTATTATATTATGACAGACCAGCTAGATCTACTGTCTCTATTATATTATGACAGACCAGCTAGATCTACTGTCTCTATTATATTATGACAGACCAGCTAGATCTACTGTCTCTATTATATTATGACAGACCAGCTAGATCTACTGTCTCTATTATATTATGACAGACCAGCTAGATCTACTGTCTCTATTATATTATGACAGACCAGCTAGATCTACTGTCTCTATTATATTATGACAGACCAGCTAGATCTACTGTCTCTATTATATTATGACAGACCAGCTAGATCTACTGTCTCTATTATATTATGACAGACCAGCTAGATCTACTGTCTCTATTATATTATGACAGACCAGCTAGATCTACTGTCTCTATTATATTATGACAGACCAGCTAGATCTACTGTCTCTATTATATTATGACAGACCAGCTAGATCTACTGTCTCTATTATATTATGACAGACCAGCTAGATCTACTGTCTCTATTATATTATGACAGACCAGCTAGATCTACTGTCTCTATTATATTATGACAGACCAGCTAGATCTACTGTCTCTATTATATTATGACAGACCAGCTAGATCTACTGTCTCTATTATATTATGACAGACCAGCTAGATCTACTGTCTCTATTATATTATGACAGACCAGCTAGATCTACTGTCTCTATTATATTATGACAGACCAGCTAGATCTACTGTCTCTATTATATTATGACAGACCAGCTAGATCTACTGTCTCTATTATATTATGACAGACCAGCTAGATCTACTGTCTCTATTATATTATGACAGACCAGCTAGATCTACTGTCTCTATTATATTATGACAGACCAGCTAGATCTACTGTCTCTATTATATTATGACAGACCAGCTAGATCTACTGTCTCTATTATATTATGACAGACCAGCTAGATCTACTGTCTCTATTATATTATGACAGACCAGCTAGATCTACTGTCTCTATTATATTATGACAGACCAGCTAGATCTACTGTCTCTATTATATTATGACAGACCAGCTAGATCTACTGTCTCTATTATATTATGACAGACCAGCTAGATCTACTGTCTCTATTATATTATGACAGACCAGCTAGATCTACTGTCTCTATTATATTATGACAGACCAGCTAGATCTACTGTCTCTATTATATTATGACAGACCAGCTAGATCTACTGTCTCTATTATATTATGACAGACCAGCTAGATCTACTGTCTCTATTATATTATGACAGACCAGCTAGATCTACTGTCTCTATTATATTATGACAGACCAGCTAGATCTACTGTCTCTATTATATTATGACAGACCAGCTAGATCTACTGTCTCTATTATATTATGACAGACCAGCTAGATCTACTGTCTCTATTATATTATGACAGACCAGCTAGATCTACTGTCTCTATTATATTATGACAGACCAGCTAGATCTACTGTCTCTATTATATTATGACAGACCAGCTAGATCTACTGTCTCTATTATATTATGACAGACCAGCTAGATCTACTGTCTCTATTATATTATGACAGACCAGCTAGATCTACTGTCTCTATTATATTATGACAGACCAGCTAGATCTACTGTCTCTATTATATTATGACAGACCAGCTAGATCTACTGTCTCTATTATATATGACAGACCAGCTAGATCTACTGTCTCTATTATATTATGACAGACCAGCTAGATCTACTGTCTCTATTATAATATGACAGACCAGCTAGATCTACTGTCTCTATTATATTATGACAGACCAGCTAGATCTACTGTCTCTATTATATTATGACAGACCAGCTAGATCTACTGTCTCTATTATATTATGACAGACCAGCTAGATCTACTGTCTCTATATTATTATGACAGACCAGCTAGATCTACTGTCTCTATTATATTATGACAGACCAGCTAGATCTACTGTCTCTATTATATATGACAGACCAGCTAGATCTACTGTCTCTATTATATTATGACAGACCAGCTAGATCTACTGTCTCTATTATATTATGACAGACCAGCTAGATCTACTGTCTCTATTATATTGACAGACCAGCTAGATCTACTGTCTCTATTATATTATGACAGACCAGCTAGATCTACTGTCTCTATTATATTA
The DNA here is from genome assembly GCF_002021735.2 of Oncorhynchus kisutch. NCBI lineage: Eukaryota > Metazoa > Chordata > Actinopteri > Salmoniformes > Salmonidae > Oncorhynchus > Oncorhynchus kisutch. Next base: position 66,478 of record NW_022262519.1, read on the forward strand.
TGACAGACCAGCTAGATCTACTGTCTCTATTATATTATGACAGACCAGCTAGATCTACTGTCTCTATTATATTATGACAGACCAGCTAGATCTACTGTCTCTATTATATTATGACAGACCAGCTAGATCTACTGTCTCTATTATATTATGACAGACCAGCTAGATCTACTGTCTCTATATATATTATGACAGACCAGCTAGATCTACTGTCTCTATTATATTATGACAGACCAGCTAGATCTACTGTCTCTATTATATTATGACAGACCAGCTAGATCTACTGTCTCTATTATATTATGACAGACCAGCTAGATCTACTGTCTCTATTATATTATGACAGACCAGCTAGATCTACTGTCTCTATTATATTATGACAGACCAGCTAGATCTACTGTCTCTATTATATTATGACAGACCAGCTAGATCTACTGTCTCTATTATATTATGACAGACCAGCTAGATCTACTGTCTCTATTATATTATGACAGACCAGCTAGATCTACTGTCTCTATTATATTATGACAGACCAGCTAGATCTACTGTCTCTATTATATTATGACAGACCAGCTAGATCTACTGTCTCTATTATATTATGACAGACCAGCTAGATCTACTGTCTCTATTATATTATGACAGACCAGCTAGATCTACTGTCTCTATTATATTATGACAGACCAGCTAGATCTACTGTCTCTATTATATTATGACAGACCAGCTAGATCTACTGTCTCTATTATATTATGACAGACCAGCTAGATCTACTGTCTCTATTATATATGACAGACCAGCTAGATCTACTGTCTCTATTATATTATGACAGACCAGCTAGATCTACTGTCTCTATTATATTATGACAGACCAGCTAGATCTACTGTCTCTATTATATTATGACAGACCAGCTAGATCTACTGTCTCTATTATATTATGACAGACCAGCTAGATCTACTGTCTCTATTATATTATGACAGACCAGCTAGATCTACTGTCTCTATTATATTATGACAGACCAGCTAGATCTACTGTCTCTATTATATTATGACAGACCAGCTAGATCTACTGTCTCTATTATATTATGACAGACCAGCTAGATCTACTGTCTCTATTATATTATGACAGACCAGCTAGATCTACTGTCTCTATTATATTATGACAGACCAGCTAGATCTACTGTCTCTATTATATTATGACAGACCAGCTAGATCTACTGTCTCTATTATATATATGACAGACCAGCTAGATCTACTGTCTCTATTATATTATGACAGACCAGCTAGATCTACTGTCTCTATTATATTATGACAGACCAGCTAGATCTACTGTCTCTATTATATTATGACAGACCAGCTAGATCTACTGTCTCTATTATATTATGACAGACCAGCTAGATCTACTGTCTCTATTATATTATGACAGACCAGCTAGATCTACTGTCTCTATTATATTATGACAGACCAGCTAGATCTACTGTCTCTATTATATTATGACAGACCAGCTAGATCTACTGTCTCTATTATATTATGACAGACCAGCTAGATCTACTGTCTCTATTATATTATGACAGACCAGCTAGATCTACTGTCTCTATTATATTATGACAGACCAGCTAGATCTACTGTCTCTATTATATTATGACAGACCAGCTAGATCTACTGTCTCTATTATATTATGACAGACCAGCTAGATCTACTGTCTCTATTATATTATGACAGACCAGCTAGATCTACTGTCTCTATTATATTATGACAGACCAGCTAGATCTACTGTCTCTATTATATTATGACAGACCAGCTAGATCTACTGTCTCTATTATATTATGACAGACCAGCTAGATCTACTGTCTCTATTATATTATGACAGACCAGCTAGATCTACTGTCTCTATTATATTATGACAGACCATCTAGATCTACTGTCTCTATTATATTATGACAGACCAGCTAGATCTACTGTCTCTATTATATTATGACAGACCAGCTAGATCTACTGTCTCTATTATATTATGACAGACCAGCTAGATCTCTCCAAGGTGGCATAGCAGTTCAGACGTCTTTTGTCCTCGTCTTGTCGTGTCCTGTATATATATATATTTACAACTTTTTCACATACATTTTATTTTTATTTTCCATCAACTCATCTTCAAAACACTCTCCTGCAACCCGCCTCACCAATGTATATTTATAAAAAAGTATTATTTACCTCAGATCTGTAATCCTCCAAGAAGCTAGCCAGAAACTCCAAGAAGCTAGCCTGAAACTAGCCAGAAGCTAATCCAGAAGCTAGTTCAGAAGCTAGTTGCTCCTTTACTGGCAAGTCGTTAGTATTCAGCTAACCACGGTTTGTGGTCATCAGCTATCCTTTAGCTCGAAAATCTATCGCCAGTTCTGTACGGCGCAGCGCGGCTCGGAACGGAACATACCGGACCAATTTTTCTCTCCATGTCCCTGGATTTCGACTGCTCTCTGGACATTCATACCCGGATCTCACAGCTAGCTAGCTGCTATCCGTGTGACTATCGGCCTTCGTCGATTCCGGAGCAAACATCAATTGTTCCGGAGCTAGCAAGCTCCGTCAATCACTCCTGAGTTCCATCAATCACACCTGGGCTGCAGTCACCTATCCGGACCCGTTTTACTGCCTTCGCGGAGCCCCACCGGGCCTTCACAACTGGACTGCCGACGTTATCTACCCGAAGGAGTTATTCGGCTGGCTCCTCCGTCGCGACGTTACCTGAACGCCCATCTGCGGCCTGCTAACCGTTAGCTGTCTTACCGGCTGCTATCTGAATAGACAATCGGACAATTTTTTTTTTTTTTTATTTTTTTTATTATTTTTTTTTATTATTATTATTATGTTTTCTTCTTGGGCCTCTATAACTATATCTATTGTTTTTATTTTTGTTGTTGTTGTGTGATTTGGATTAATCCCCTCTACCACACGGAACCCCACTAATCTACTGACGGAACGCAGGAGGTGGCTAACAACAGACCTCCATCCTATGCTAGCTTGCTACCGATGCCCTGGCTAGCTGTCTAAATCACCAACCAACCTCTCCACTCACCGGACCCTTTTGATCACTCGACTAAGCATGCCTCTCCTTAATGTCAATATGTCTTGTCCATTTCTGTTCTGGTTAGTGTTTATTGGCTTATTTCACTGTAGAGCCTCTAGTCCTGCTCACTATACCTTATCCAACCTATTAGTTCCACCACCCACACATGCAATGACATCTCCTGGTTTCAACGATGTTTCTAGAGACAATATCTCTCTCTTCATCACTCAATACCTAGGTTTACCTCCACTGTATTCACATCCTACCATACATTTGTCTGTACATTATACCTTGATGCTATTTTATCGCCCCCAGAAACCTCCTTTTACTCTATGTTCCAGACGTTCTAGACGACCAATTCTCATAGCTTTTAGCCGTACCCTTATTCTACTCCTCCTATGTTCCTCTGGCGATGTAGAGGTGAATCCAGGCCCTGCAGTGCCTAGCTCCACTCCTATTCCCCAGGCGCTCTCTTTTGACGACTTCTGTAACCGTAATAGCCTTGGTTTCATGCATGTTAACATTAGAAGCCTCCTCCCTAAGTTTGTTCTATTCACTGCTTTAGCACACTCTGCCAACCCGGATGTTCTAGCTGTGTCTGAATCCTGGCTTAGGAAGACCACCAAAAACTCAGACATTTTAATTCCAAACTACAACATTTTCAGACAAGATAGAACTGCCAAAGGGGGCGGTGTTGCAATCTACTGCAAAGATAGCCTGCAGAGTTCTGTCCTACTATCCAGGTCTGTACCCAAACAATTTGAACTTCTACTTTTAAAAATCCACCTCTCTAAAAACAAGTCTCTCACCGTTGCCGCCTGCTATAGACCACCCTCTGCCCCCAGCTGTGCTCTGGACACCATATGTGAACTGATTGCCCCCCATCTATCTTCAGAGTTCGTGCTGCTAGGCGACCTAAACTGGAACATGCTTAACACCCCAGCCATCCTACAATCTAAACTTGATGCCCTCAATCTCACACAAATAATCAATGAACCTACCAGGTACCTCCCCAAAACCTTAAACACGGGCACCCTCATAGATATCATCCTAACCAACTTCCCCTCTAAATACACCTCTGCTGTCTTCAACCAAGATCTCAGCGATCACTGCCTCATTGCCTGCATCCGTAATGGGTCAGCGGTCAAACGACCTCCACTCATCACTGTAAAACGCTCCCTGAAACACTTCTGCGAGCAGGCCTTTCTAATCGACCTGGCCGGGGTATCCTGGAAGGATATTGATCTCATCCCGTCAGTAGAGGATGCCTGGATATTTTTTTTAAATGCCTTCCTAACCATCTTAAATAAACATGCCCCATTCAAGAAATTTAGAACCAGGAACAGATATAGCCCTTGGTTCTCCCCAGACCTGACTGCCCTTAACCAACACAAAAACATCCTATGGCGTTCTGCATTAGCATCGAACAGCCCCCGTGATATGCAGCTGTTCAGGGAAGCTAGAAATCATTATACACAGGCAGTTAGAAAAGCCAAGGCTAGCTTTTTCAAGCAGAAATTTGCTTCCTGCAACACTAACTCAAAAAAGTTCTGGGACACTGTAAAGTCCATGGAGAATAAGAACACCTCCTCCCAGCTGCCCACTGCACTGAAGATAGGAAACACTGTCACCACTGATAAATCCACCATAATTGAGAATTTCAATAAGCATTTTTCTACGGCTGGCCATGCTTTCCACCTGGCTACTCCTACCCCGGACAACAGCACTGCACCCCCAACAGCAACTCGCCCAAGCCTTCCCCATTTCTCCTTCTCCCAAATCCATTCAGCTGATGTTCTGAAAGAGCTGCAAAATCTGGACCCCTACAAATCAGCCGGGCTAGACAATCTGGACCCTTTCTTTCTAAAATTATCTGCCGAAATTGTTGCCACCCCTATTACTAGCCTGTTCAACCTCTCTTTCGTGTCGTCTGAGATTCCCAAAGATTGGAAAGCAGCTGCGGTCATCCCCCTCTTCAAAGGGGGGGACACTCTTGACCCAAACTGCTACAGACCTATATCTATCCTACCGTGCCTTTCTAAGGTCTTCGAAAGCCAAGTCAACAAACAGATTACCGACCATTTCGAATCTCACCATACCTTCTCTGCTATGCAATCTGGTTTCAGAGCTGGTCATGGGTGCACCTCAGCCACGCTCAAGGTCCTAAACGATATCTTAACCGCCATCGATAAGAAACATTACTGTGCAGCCGTATTCATTGATCTGGCCAAGGCTTTCGACTCTGTCAATCACCATATCCTCATCGGCAGACTCGACAGCCTTGGTTTCTCAAATGATTGCCTCGCCTGGTTCACCAACTACTTCTCTGATAGAGTTCAGTGTGTCAAATCGGAGGGTCTGCTGTCCGGACCTCTGGCAGTCTCTATGGGGGTGCCACAGGGTTCAATTCTTGGACCGACTCTCTTCTCTGTATACATCAATGAGGTCGCTCTTGCTGCTGGTGAGTCCCTGATCCACCTCTACGCAGACGACACCATTCTGTATACTTCCGGCCCTTCTTTGGACACTGTGTTAACAACCCTCCAGGCAAGCTTCAATGCCATACAACTCTCCTTCCGTGGCCTCCAATTGCTCTTAAATACAAGTAAAACTAAATGCATGCTCTTCAACCGATCGCTACCTGCACCTACCCGCCTGTCCAACATCACTACTCTGGACGGCTCTGACTTAGAATACGTGGACAACTACAAATACTTAGGTGTCTGGTTAGACTGTAAACTCTCCTTCCAGACCCATATCAAACATCTCCAATCCAAAGTTAAATCTAGAATTGGCTTCCTATTTCGCAACAAAGCATCCTTCACTCATGCTGCCAAACATACCCTTGTAAAACTGACCATCCTACCAATCCTCGACTTTGGCGATGTCATTTACAAAATAGCCTCCAATACCCTACTCAACAAATTGGATGCAGTCTATCACAGTGCAATCCGTTTTATCACCAAAGCCCCATATACTACCCACCATTGCGACCTGTACGCTCTCGTTGGCTGGCCCTCGCTTCATACTCGTCGCCAAACCCACTGGCTCCATGTCATCTACAAGACCCTGCTAGGTAAAGTCCCCCCTTATCTCAGCTCGCTGGTCACCATAGCATCTCCCACCTGTAGCACACGCTCCAGCAGGTATATCTCTCTAGTCACCCCCAAAACCAATTCTTTCTTTGGCCGCCTCTCCTTCCAGTTCTCTGCTGCCAATGACTGGAACGAACTACAAAAATCTCTGAAACTGGAAACACTTATCTCCCTCACTAGCTTTAAGCACCAACTGTCAGAGCAGCTCACAGATTACTGCACCTGTACATAGCCCACCTATAATTTAGCCCAAACAACTACCTCTTTCCCAACTGTATTTAATTTTATTTATTTATTTATTTTGCTCCTTTGCACCCCATTATTTTTTATTTCTACTTTGCACATTCTTCCATTGCAAAACTACCATTCCAGTATTTTACTTGCTATATTGTATTTACTTTGCCATCATGGCCTTTTTTGCCTTTACCTCCCTTCTCACCTCATTTGCTCACATTGTATATAGACTTGTTTATACTGCATTATTGACTGTATGTTTGTTTTTACTCCATGTGTAACTCTGTGTCGTTTTATCTGTCGAACTGCTTTGCTTTATCTTGGCCAGGTCGCAATTGTAAATGAGAACTTGTTCTCAACTTGCCTACCTGGTTAAATAAAGGTAAAATAAAAATAAATAAAAATACTACTGTCTCTATTATAATATGACAGACCAGCTAGATCTACTGTCTCTATTATATTATGACAGACCAGCTAGATCTACTGTCTCTATTATATTATGACAGACCAGCTAGATCTACTGTCTCTATTATATTATGACAGACCAGCTGGATCTACTGTCTCTATTATATTATGACAGACCAGCTAGATCTACTGTCTCTATTATATTATGACAGACCAGCTAGATCTACTGTCTCTATTATATTATGACAGACCAGCTAGATCTACTGTCTCTATTATATTATGACAGACCAGCTAGATCTACTGTCTCTATTATATTATGACAGACCAGCTAGATCTACTGTCTCTATTATATTATGACAGACCAGCTAGATCTACTGTCTCTATTATATTATGACAGACCAGCTAGATCTACTGTCTCTATTATATTATGACAGACCAGCTAGATCTACTGTCTCTATTATATTATGACAGACCAGCTAGATCTACTGTCTCTATTATATTATGACAGACCAGCTAGATCTACTGTCTCTATTATATTATGACAGACCAGCTAGATCTACTGTCTCTATTATATTATGACAGACCAGCTAGATCTACTGTCTCTATTATATTATGACAGACCAGCTAGATCTACTGTCTCTATTATATTATGACAGACCAGCTAGATCTACTGTCTCTATTATATTATGACAGACCAGCTAGATCTACTGTCTCTATTATATTATGACAGACCAGCTAGATCTACTGTCTCTATTATATTATGACAGACCAGCTAGATCTACTGTCTCTATTATATTATGACAGACCAGCTAGATCTACTGTCTCTATTATATTATGACAGACCAGCTAGATCTACTGTCTCTATTATATTATGACAGACCAGCTAGATCTACTGTCTCTATTATATTATGACAGACCAGCTAGATCTACTGTCTCTATTATATTATGACAGACCAGCTAGATCTACTGTCTCTATTATATTATGACAGACCAGCTAGATCTACTGTCTCTATTATATTATGACAGACCAGCTAGATCTACTGTCTCTATTATATTATGACAGACCAGCTAGATCTACTGTCTCTATTATATTATGACAGACCAGCTAGATCTACTGTCTCTATTATATTATGACAGACCAGCTAGATCTACTGTCTCTATTATATTATGACAGACCAGCTAGATCTACTGTCTCTATTATATTATGACAGACCAGCTAGATCTACTGTCTCTATTATATTATGACAGACCAGCTAGATCTACTGTCTCTATTATATTATGACAGACCAGCTAGATCTACTGTCTCTATTATATTATGACAGACCAGCTAGATCTACTGTCTCTATTATATTATGACAGACCAGCTAGATCTACTGTCTCTATTATATTATGACAGACCAGCTAGATCTACTGTCTCTATTATATTATGACAGACCAGCTAGATCTACTGTCTCTATTATATTATGACAGACCAGCTAGATCTACTGTCTCTATATATTATGACAGACCAGCTAGATCTACTGTCTCTATTATATTATGACAGACCAGCTAGATCTACTGTCTCTATTATATTATGACAGACCAGCTAGATCTACTGTCTCTATTATATTATGACAGACCAGCTAGATCTACTGTCTCTATTATATTATGACAGACCAGCTAGATCTACTGTCTCTATTATATTATGACAGACCAGCTAGATCTACTGTCTCTATTATATTATGACAGACCAGCTAGATCTACTGTCTCTATTATATATGACAGACCAGCTAGATCTACTGTCTCTATTATATTATGACAGACCAGCTAGATCTACTGTCTCTATTATATTATGACAGACCAGCTAGATCTACTGTCTCTATTATATTATGACAGACCAGCTAGATCTACTGTCTCTATTATATTATGACAGACCAGCTAGATCTACTGTCTCTATTATATTATGACAGACCAGCTAGATCTACTGTCTCTATTATATTATGACAGACCAGCTAGATCTACTGTCTCTATTATATTATGACAGACCAGCTAGATCTACTGTCTCTATTATATTATGACAGACCAGCTAGATCTACTGTCTCTATTATATTATGACAGACCAGCTAGATCTACTGTCTCTATTATATTATGACAGACCAGCTAGATCTACTGTCTCTATTATATTATGACAGACCAGCTAGATCTACTGTCTCTATTATATATGACAGACCAGCTAGATCTACTGTCTCTATTATATTATGACAGACCAGCTAGATCTACTGTCTCTATTATATTATGACAGACCAGCTAGATCTACTGTCTCTATTATATTATGACAGACCAGCTAGATCTACTGTCTCTATTATATTATGACAGACCAGCTAGATCTACTGTCTCTATTATATTATGACAGACCAGCTAGATCTACTGTCTCTATTATATTATGACAGACCAGCTAGATCTACTGTCTCTATTATATTATGACAGACCAGCTAGATCTACTGTCTCTATTATATTATGACAGACCAGCTAGATCTACTGTCTCTATTATATTATGACAGACCAGCTAGATCTACTGTCTCTATTATATTATGACAGACCAGCTAGATCTACTGTCTCTATTATATTATGACAGACCAGCTAGATCTACTGTCTCTATTATATTATGACAGACCAGCTAGATCTACTGTCTCTATTATATTATGACAGACCAGCTAGATCTACTGTCTCTATTATATTATGACAGACCAGCTAGATCTACTGTCTCTATTATATTATGACAGACCAGCTAGATCTACTGTCTCTATTATATTATGACAGACCAGCTAGATCTACTGTCTCTATTATATTATGACAGACCAGCTAGATCTACTGTCTCTATTATATTATGACAGACCAGCTAGATCTACTGTCTCTATTATATTATGACAGACCAGCTAGATCTACTGTCTCTATTATAATATGACAGACCAGCTAGATCTACTGTCTCTATTATATTATGACAGACCAGCTAGATCTACTGTCTCTATTATATTATGACAGACCAGCTAGATCTACTGTCTCTATTATATTATGACAGACCAGCTAGATCTACTGTCTCTATTATATTATGACAGACCAGCTAGATCTACTGTCTCTATTATATTATGACAGACCAGCTAGATCTACTGTCTCTATTATATTATGACAGACCAGCTAGATCTACTGTCTCTATTATATTATGACAGACCAGCTAGATCTACTGTCTCTATTATATATGACAGACCAGCTAGATCTACTGTCTCTATTATATTATGACAGACCAGCTAGATCTACTGTCTCTATTATATTATGACAGACCAGCTAGATCTACTGTCTCTATTATATTATGACAGACCAGCTAGATCTACTGTCTCTATTATATATGACAGACCAGCTAGATCTACTGTCTCTATTATATTATGACAGACCAGCTAGATCTACTGTCTCTATTATATTATGACAGACCAGCTAGATCTACTGTCTCTATTATATTATGACAGACCAGCTAGATCTACTGTCTCTATTATATTATGACAGACCAGCTAGATCTACTGTCTCTATTATATATGACAGACCAGCTAGATCTACTGTCTCTATTATATTATGACAGACCAGCTAGATCTACTGTCTCTATTATATTATGACAGACCAGCTAGATCTACTGTCTCTATTATATTATGACAGACCAGCTAGATCTACTGTCTCTATTATATTATGACAGACCAGCTAGATCTACTGTCTCTATTATATTATGACAGACCAGCTAGATCTACTGTCTCTATTATATTATGACAGACCAGCTAGATCTACTGTCTCTATTATATTATGACAGACCAGCTAGATCTACTGTCTCTATTATATTATGACAGACCAGCTAGATCTACTGTCTCTTATATTATGACAGACCAGCTAGATCTACTGTCTCTATTATATTATGACAGACCAGCTAGATCTACTGTCTCTATTATATTATGACAGACCAGCTAGATCTACTGTCTCTATTATATTATGACAGACCAGCTAGATCTACTGTCTCTATTATATTATGACAGACCAGCTAGATCTACTGTCTCTATTATATTATGACAGACCAGCTAGATCTACTGTCTCTATTATATTATGACAGACCAGCTAGATCTACTGTCTCTATTATATTATGACAGACCAGCTAGATCTACTGTCTCTATTATATTATGACAGACCAGCTAGATCTACTGTCTCTATTATATTATGACAGACCAGCTAGATCTACTGTCTCTATTATATTATGACAGACCAGCTAGATCTACTGTCTCTATTATATTATGACAGACCAGCTAGATCTACTGTCTCTATTATAATATGACAGACCAGCTAGATCTACTGTCTCTATAATATGACAGACCAGCTAGATCTACTGTCTCTATTATATTATGACAGACCAGCTAGATCTACTGTCTCTATTATATTATGACAGACCAGCTAGATCTACTGTCTCTATTATATTATGACAGACCAGCTAGATCTACTGTCTCTATTATATTATGACAGACCAGATCTATGTCTCTATTATTATGACAGACCAGCTAGATCTACTGTCTCTATTATATTATGACAGACCAGCTAGATCTACTGTCTCTATAATATGACAGACCAGCTAGATCTACTGTCTCTATTATATTATGACAGACCAGCTAGATCTACTGTCTCTATTATATTATGACAGACCAGCTAGATCTACTGTCTCTATTATATTATGACAGACCAGCTAGATCTACTGTCTCTATTATTATGACAGACCAGCTAGATCTACTGTCTCTATTATATTATGACAGACCAGCTAGATCTACTGTCTCTATTATATTATGACAGACCAGCTAGATCTACTGTCTCTATTATATTATGACAGACCAGCTAGATCTACTGTCTCTATTATATTATGACAGACCAGCTAGATCTACTGTCTCTATATATTATGACAGACCAGCTAGATCTACTGTCTCTATTATATTATGACAGACCAGCTAGATCTACTGTCTCTATTATATTATGACAGACCAGCTAGATCTACTGTCTCTATTATATTATGACAGACCAGCTAGATCTACTGTCTCTATTATATTATGACAGACCAGCTAGATCTACTGTCTCTATTATATTATGACAGACCAGCTAGATCTACTGTCTCTATTATATTATGACAGACCAGCTAGATCTACTGTCTCTATTATATTATGACAGACCAGCTAGATCTACTGTCTCTATTATATTATGACAGACCAGCTAGATCTACTGTCTCTATTATATTATGACAGACCAGCTAGATCTACTGTCTCTATTATATTATGACAGACCAGCTAGATCTACTGTCTCTATTATATTATGACAGACCAGCTAGATCTACTGTCTCTATTATATTATGACAGACCAGCTAGATCTACTGTCTCTATTATATTATGACAGACCAGCTAGATCTACTGTCTCTATTATATAATGACAGACCAGCTAGATCTACTGTCTCTATTATATTATGACAGACCAGCTAGATCTACTGTCTCTATTATATTATGACAGACCAGCTAGATCTACTGTCTCTATTATATTATGACAGACCAGCTAGATCTACTGTCTCTATTATATTATGACAGACCAGCTAGATCTACTGTCTCTATTATATTATGACAGACCAGCTAGATCTACTGTCTCTATTATATTATGACAGACCAGCTAGATCTACTGTCTCTATTATATTATGACAGACCAGCTAGATCTACTGTCTCTATTATATTATGACAGACCAGCTAGATCTACTGTCTCTATTATATTATGACAGACCAGCTAGATCTACTGTCTCTATATATATGACAGACCAGCTAGATCTACTGTCTCTATTATATATGACAGACCAGCTAGATCTACTGTCTCTATTATATTATGACAGACCAGAGATCTACTGTCTCTATTATATTATGACAGACCAGCTAGATCTACTGTCTCTATTATATTATGACAGACCAGCTAGATCTACTGTCTCTATTATATTATGACAGACCAGCTAGATCTACTTATATTATGACAGACCAGCTAGATCTACTGTCTCTATTATATATGACAGACCAGCTAGATCTACTGTCTCTATTAATATGACAGACCAGCTAGATCTACTGTCTCTATTATATTATGACAGACCAGCTAGATCTACTGTCTCTATTATATTATGACAGACCAGCTAGATCTACTGTCTCTATTATATTATGACAGACCAGCTAGATCTACTGTCTCTATATTATATTTGACAGACCAGCTAGATCTACTGTCTCTATTATATTATGACAGACCAGCTAGATCTACTGTCTCTATTATTATGACAGACAGCTAGATCTATCTCTATATTATGACAGACCAGCTAGATCTACTGTCTCTATTATAATATGACAGACCAGCTAGATCTACTGTCTCTATAATATGACAGACCAGCTAGATCTACTGTCTCTATTATATTATGACAGACCAGCTAGATCTACTGTCTCTATTATATTATGACAGACCAGCTAGATCTACTGTCTCTATTATATTATGACAGACCAGCTAGATCTACTGTCTCTATTATATTATGACAGACCAGCTAGATCTACTGTCTCTATAATATGACAGACCAGCTAGATCTACTGTCTCTATTATATTATGACAGACCAGCTAGATCTACTGTCTCTATTATTTATGACAGACCAGATCTACTGTCTCTATTATATTATGACAGACCAGCTAGATCTACTGTCTCTATTATATTATGACAGACCAGCTAGATCTACTGTCTCTATTATATTATGACAGACCAGCTAGATCTACTGTCTCTATTATATTATGACAGACCAGCTAGATCTACTGTCTCTATTATATTATGACAGACCAGCTAGATCTAGCTGTCTGTCATAATATAATAGAGACAGTAGATCTAGCTGGTCTGTCATAATATAATAGAGACAGTAGATCTGGTCTGTCATAATATAATAGAGACAGTAGATCTAGCTGGTCTGTCATAATATAATAGAGACAGTAGATCTAGCTGGTCTGTCATAATATAATAGAGACAGTAGATCTAGCTGTCTGTCATAATATAATAGAGACAGTAGATCTAGCTGGTCTGTCATAATATAATAGAGACAGTAGATCTAGCTGGTCTGTCATAATATAATAGAGACAGTAGATCTAGCTGGTCTGTCATAATATAATAGAGACAGTAGATCTAGCTGGTCTGTCATTATAATAGAGACAGTAGATCTAGCTGGTCTGTCATAATATAATAGAGACAGTAGATCTAGCTGGTCTGTCATAATATAAGATTGAGCAGGTCTGTCATAATATAATAGAGACAGAAGATCTAGCTGGTCTGTCATAATATAATAGAGACAGTAGATCTAGCTGGTCTGTCATAATATAATAGAGACAGTAGATCTAGCTGGTCTGTCATAATATAATAGAGACAGTAGATCTAGCTGGTCTGTCATATAAATAGAGACAGTAGATCTAGCTGGTCTGTCATAATATAATAGAGACAGTAGATCTAGCTGGTCTGTCATATATATAGAGACAGTAGATCTAGCTGGTCTGTCATAATATAATAGAGACAGTAGATCTAGCTGGTCTGTCATAATATATAGAGACAGTAGATCTGGTCTGTCATAATATAATAGAGACAGTAGATCTAGCTGGTCTGTCATATATAATAGAGACAGTAGATCTAGCTGGTCTGTCATAATATAATAGAGACAGTAGATCTGCTGGTCTGTCATAATATAATAGAGACAGTAGATCTAGCTGGTCTGTCATAATATAATAGAGACAGTAGATCTAGCTGGTCTGTCAATATAATAGACAGTAGATCTAGCTGGTCTGTCATATTATAATAGAGACAGTAGATCTAGCTGGTCTGTCATAATATAATAGAGACAGTAGATCTAGCTGGTCTGTCATAATATAATAGAGACAGTAGATCTAGCTGGTCTGTCATAATATAATAGAGACAGTAGATCTAGCTGGTCTGTCATAATATAATAGAGACAGTAGATCTAGCTGGTCTGTCATAATATAATAGAGACAGTAGATCTAGCTGGTCTGTCATAATATAATAGAGACAGTAGATCTAGCTGGTCTGTCATAATATAATAGAGACAGTAGATCTAGCTGGTCTGTCATAATATAATAGAGACAGTAGATCTAGCTGGTCTGTCATAATATAATAGAGACAGTAGATCTAGCTGGTCTGTCATAATATAATAGAGACAGTAGATCTAGCTGGTCTGTCATAATATAATAGAGACAGTAGATCTAGCTGGTCTGTCATAATATAATAGAGACAGTAGATCTAGCTGGTCTGTCATAATATAATAGAGACAGTAGATCTAGCTGGTCTGTCATAATATAATAGAGACAGTAGATCTAGCTGGTCTGTCATAATATAATAGAGACAGTAGATCTAGCTGGTCTGTCATAATATAATAGAGACAGTAGATCTAGCTGGTCTGTCATAATATAATAGAGACAGTAGATCTAGCTGGTCTGTCATAATATAATAGAGACAGTAGATCTAGCTGGTCTGTCATAATATAATAGAGACAGTAGATCTAGCTGGTCTGTCATAATATAATAGAGACAGTAGATCTAGCTGGTCTGTCATAATATAATAGAGACAGTAGATCTAGCTGGTCTGTCATAATATAATAGAGACAGTAGATCTAGCTGGTCTGTCATATATAGAGACAGTAGATCTAGCTGGTCTGTCATATATAATAGAGACAGTAGATCTAGCTGGTCTGTCATAATATAATAGAGACAGTAGATCTAGCTGGTCTGTCATAATATAATAGAGACAGTAGATCTAGCTGGTCTGTCATAATATAATAGAGACAGTAGATCTAGCTGGTCTGTCATATATAATAGAGACAGTAGATCTAGCTGGTCTGTCATAATATAATAGAGACAGTAGATCTAGCTGGTCTGTCATAATATAATAGAGACAGTAGATCTAGCTGGTCTGTCATAATATAATAGAGACAGTAGATCTAGCTGGTCTGTCATATTATAGAGACAGTAGATCTAGCTGGTCTGTCATAATATAATAGAGACAGTAGATCTAGCTGGTCTGTCATAATATAATAGATCTGGTCTGTCATAATATAATAGAGACAGTAGATCTAGCTGGTCTGTCATAATATAATAGAGACAGTAGATCTGGTCTGTCATAATATAATAGAGACAGTAGATCTAGCTGGTCTGTCATAATATAATAGAGACAGTAGATCTAGCTGGTCTGTCATAATATATAGAGACAGTAGATCTAGCTGGTCTGTCATAATATAATAGAGACAGTAGATCTAGCTGGTCTGTCATAATATAATAGAGACAGTAGATCTAGCTGGTCTGTCATAATATAATAGAGACAGTAGATCTAGCTGGTCTGTCATAATATAATAGAGACAGTAGATCTAGCTGGTCTGTCATAATATAATAGAGACAGTAGATCTAGCTGGTCTGTCATAATATAATAGAGACAGTAGATCTAGCTGGTCTGTCATAATATAATAGAGACAGTAGATCTAGCTGGTCTGTCATAATATAATAGAGACAGTAGATCTAGCTGGTCTGTCATAATATAATAGAGACAGTAGATCTAGCTGGTCTGTCATAATATAATAGACAGTAGATCTAGCTGGTCTGTCATAATATAATAGAGACAGTAGATCTAGCTGGTCTGTCATAATATAATAGAGACAGTAGATCTAGCTGGTCTGTCATAATATAATAGAGACAGTAGATCTAGCTGGTCTGTCATAATATAATAGAGACAGTAGATCTAGCTGGTCTGTCATATATAATAGAGACAGTAGATCTAGCTGGTCTGTCATAATATAATAGAGACAGTAGATCTAGCTGGTCTGTCATAATATAATAGAGACAGTAGATCTAGCTGGTCTGTCATAATATAATAGAGACAGTAGATCTAGCTGGTCTGTCATAATATAATAGAGACAGTAGATCTAGCTGGTCTGTCATAATATAATAGAGACAGTAGATCTAGCTGGTCTGTCATAATATAATAGAGACAGTAGATCTAGCTGGTCTGTCATAATATAATAGAGACAGTAGATCTAGCTGGTCTGTCATAATATAATAGAGACAGTAGATCTAGCTGGTCTGTCATAATATAATAGAGACAGTAGATCTAGCTGGTCTGTCATAATATAATAGAGACAGTAGATCTAGCTGGTCTGTCATATTATATAGAGACAGTAGATCTAGCTGGTCTGTCATATATAATAGAGACAGTAGATCTAGCTGGTCTGTCATAATATAATAGAGACAGTAGATCTAGCTGGTCTGTCATAATATAATAGAGACAGTAGATCTAGCTGGTCTGTCATAATATAATAGAGACAGTAGATCTAGCTGGTCTGTCATATTATAGAGACAGTAGATCTAGCTGGTCTGTCATAATATAATAGAGACAGTAGATCTAGCTGGTCTGTCATAATATAATAGATCTAGCTGTCTGTCATAATATAATAGAGACAGTAGATCTAGCTGGTCTGTCATAATATAATAGAGACAGTAGATCTAGCTGGTCTGTCATAATATAATAGAGACAGTAGATCTAGCTGGTCTGTCATAATATAATAGAGACAGTAGATCTAGCTGGTCTGTCATAATATAATAGAGACAGTAGATCTAGCTGGTCTGTCAATTTAATAGAGACAGTAGATCTAGCTGGTCTGTCATAATATAATAGAGACAGTAGATCTAGCTGGTCTGTCATAATATAATAGAGACAGTAGATCTAGCTGGTCTGTCATAATATAATAGAGACAGTAGATCTAGCTGGTCTGTCATAATATAATAGAGACAGTAGATCTAGCTGGTCTGTCATATATAATAGAGACAGTAGATCTAGCTGGTCTGTCATAATATAATAGAGACAGTAGATCTAGCTGGTCTGTCATAATATAATAGAGACAGTAGATCTAGCTGGTCTGTCATAATAATAGAGACAGTAGATCTAGCTGGTCTGTCATAATATAATAGAGACAGTAGATCTAGCTGGTCTGTCATAATATAATAGAGACAGTAGATCTAGCTGGTCTGTCATAATATAATAGAGACAGTAGATCTAGCTGGTCTGTCATAATATAATAGAGACAGTAGATCTAGCTGGTCTGTCATAATATAATAGAGACAGTAGATCTAGCTGGTCTGTCATAATATAATAGAGACAGTAGATCTAGCTGGTCTGTCATAATATAATAGAGACAGTAGATCTAGCTGGTCTGTCATAATATAATAGAGACAGTAGATCTAGCTGGTCTGTCATAATATAATAGAGACAGTAGATCTGGTCTGTCATAATATAATAGAGACAGTAGATCTAGCTGGTCTGTCATAATATAATAGAGACAGTAGATCTAGCTGGTCTGTCATAATATAATAGAGACAGTAGATCTAGCTGGTCTGTCATATATAATAGAGACAGTAGATCTAGCTGGTCTGTCATAATATAATAGAGACAGTAGATCTAGCTGGTCTGTCATATTATAATAGAGACAGTAGATCTAGCTGGTCTGTCATAATATAATAGAGACAGTAGATCTAGCTGGTCTGTCATAATATAATAGAGACAGTAGATCTAGCTGGTCTGTCATAATATAATAGAGACAGTAGATCTAGCTGGTCTGTCATAATATAATAGAGACAGTAGATCTAGCTGGTCTGTCATAATATAATAGAGACAGTAGATCTAGCTGGTCTGTCATAATATAATAGAGACAGTAGATCTAGCTGTCTGTCATAATATAATAGAGACAGTAGATCTAGCTGGTCTGTCATAATATAATAGAGACAGTAGATCTAGCTGGTCTGTCATATATATAGAGACAGTAGATCTAGCTGGTCTGTCATAATATAATAGAGACAGTAGATCTAGCTGGTCTGTCATAATATAATAGAGACAGTAGATCTAGCTGGTCTGTCATAATATAATAGAGACAGTAGATCTAGCTGGTCTGTCATAATATAATAGAGACAGTAGATCTAGCTGGTCTGTCATAATTAATAGAGACAGTAGATCTAGCTGGTCTGTCATATTATAATAGAGACAGTAGATCTAGCTGGTCTGTCATAATATAGAGACAGAGATCTAGCTGGTCTGTCATAATATAATAGAGACAGTAGATCTAGCTGGTCTGTCATAATATAATAGAGACAGTAGATCTAGCTGGTCTGTCATAATATAATAGAGACAGTAGATCTAGCTGTCTGTCATAATATAATAGAGACAGTAGATCTAGCTGGTCTGTCATATATAATAGAGACAGTAGATCTAGCTGGTCTGTCATAATTATAATAGAGACAGTAGATCTAGCTGGTCTGTCATAATATAATAGAGACAGTAGATCTAGCTGGTCTGTCATAATATAATAGAGACAGTAGATCTAGCTGGTCTGTCATAATATAATAGAGACAGTAGATCTAGCTGGTCTGTCATAATATAATAGAGACAGTAGATCTAGCTGGTCTGTCATAATATAATAGAGACAGTAGATCTAGCTGGTCTGTCATAATATAATAGAGACAGTAGATCTAGCTGGTCTGTCATAATATAATAGAGACAGTAGATCTAGCTGGTCTGTCATAATATAATAGAGACAGTAGATCTAGCTGGTCTGTCATAATATAATAGAGACAGTAGATCTAGCTGGTCTGTCATAATATAATAGAGACAGTAGATCTAGCTGGTCTGTCATAATATAATAGAGACAGTAGATCTAGCTGGTCTGTCATATATAATAGAGACAGTAGATCTAGCTGGTCTGTCATAATATAATAGAGACAGTAGATCTAGCTGGTCTGTCATAATATAATAGAGACAGTAGATCTAGCTGGTCTGTCATAATATAATAGAGACAGTAGATCTAGCTGGTCTGTCATAATATAATAGAGACAGTAGATCTAGCTGGTCTGTCATAATATAATAGAGACAGTAGATCTAGCTGGTCTGTCATAATATAATAGAGACAGTAGATAGCTGGTCTGTCATAATATAATAGAGACAGTAGATCTAGCTGGTCTGTCATAATATAATAGAGACAGTAGATCTAGCTGGTCTGTCATATATAATAGAGACAGTAGATCTAGCTGGTCTGTCATAATATAATAGAGACAGTAGATCTAGCTGGTCTGTCATAATATAATAGAGACAGTAGATCTAGCTGGTCTGTCATAATATAATAGAGACAGTAGATCTAGCTGGTCTGTCATATTATAATAGAGACAGTAGATCTAGCTGGTCTGTCATATATAATAGAGACAGTAGATCTAGCTGGTCTGTCATAATATAATAGAGACAGTAGATCTAGCTGGTCTGTCATAATATAATAGAGACAGTAGATCTAGCTGGTCTGTCATAATATAATAGAGACAGTAGATCTAGCTGGTCTGTCATAATATAATAGAGACAGTAGATCTAGCTGGTCTGTCATAATATAATAGAGACAGTAGATCACCTGGTTAATATAATACTAGACAGTACATCTTGTTGGTCTGTCTAATAAATAAGAGACATAGAGACTGCGTAGATCTAGCTGGTCTGTCATAACATAAATAGAGCCAGTAGATCTCATTGGTGCTAACATATTTATAAATATATACATTAGATTTATTTATTTATTTATTTTACCTTTATTTAACCAGGTAGGCAAGTTGAGAACAAGTTCTCATTTACAATTGCGACCTGGCCAAGATAAAGCAAAGCAGTTCGACAGATAAACGACACAGAGTTACACATGGAGTAAAAACAAACATACAGTCAATAATGCAGTATAAACAAGTCTATATACAATGTGAGGTGAGAAGGGAGGTAAAGGCAAAAAAGGCCATGATGGCAAAGTAAATACAATATAGCAAGTAAAATACTGGAATGGTAGTTTTGCAATGGAAGAATGTGCAAAGTAGAAATAAAAAATAATGGGGTGCAAAGGAGCAAAATAAATAAATAAATTAAAATTAAATACAGTTGGGAAAGAGGTAGTTGTTTGGGCTAAATTATAGGTGGGCTATGTACAGGTGCAGTAATCTGTGAGCTGCTCTGACAGTTGGTGCTTAAAGCTAGTGAGGGAGATAAGTGTTTCCAGTTTCAGAGATTTTTGTAGTTCGTTCCAGTCATTGGCAGCAGAGAACTGGAAGGAGAGGCGGCCAAAGAAAGAATTGGTTTTGGGGGTGACTAGAGAGATATACCTGCTGGAGCGTGTGCTACAGGTGGGAGATGCTATGGTGACCAGCGAGCTGAGATAAGGGGGGACTTTACCTAGCAGGGTCTTGTAGATGACATGGAGCCAGTGGGTTTGGCGACGAGTATGAAGCGAGGGCCAGCCAACGAGAGCGTACAGGTCGCAATGGTGGGTAGTATATGGGGCTTTGGTGATAAAACGGATTGCACTGTGATAGACTGCATCCAATTTGTTGAGTAGGGTATTGGAGGCTATTTTGTAAATGACATCGCCAAAGTCGAGGATTGGTAGGATGGTCAGTTTTACAAGGGTATGTTTGGCAGCATGAGTGAAGGATGCTTTGTTGCGAAATAGGAAGCCAATTCTAGATTTAACTTTGGATTGGAGATGTTTGATATGGGTCTGGAAGGAGAGTTTACAGTCTAACCAGACACCTAAGTATTTGTAGTTGTCCACGTATTCTAAGTCAGAGCTGTCCAGAGTAGTGATGTTGGACAGGCGGGTAGGTGCAGGTAGCGATCGGTTGAAGAGCATGCATTTAATTTTACTTGTATTTAAGAGCAATTGGAGGCCACGGAAGGAGAGTTGTATGGCATTGAAGCTTGCCTGGAGGGTTGTTAACACAGTGTCCAAAGAAGGGCCGGAAGTATACAGAATGGTGTCGTCTGCGTAGAGGTGGATCAGGGACTCACCAGCAGCAAGAGCGACCTCATTGATGTATACAGAGAAGAGAGTCGGTCCAAGAATTGAACCCTGTGGCACCCCCATAGAGACTGCCAGAGGTCCGGACAGCAGACCCTCCGATTTGACACACTGAACTCTATCAGAGAAGTAGTTGGTGAACCAGGCGAGGCAATCATTTGAGAAACCAAGGCTGTCGAGTCTGCCGATGAGGATATGGTGATTGACAGAGTCGAAAGCCTTGGCCAGATCAATGAATACGGCTGCACAGTAATGTTTCTTATCGATGGCGGTTAAGATATCGTTTAAGACCTTGAGCGTGGCTGAGGTGCACCCATGACCAGCTCTGAAACCGGATTGCATAGCAGAGAAGGTATGGTGAGATTCGAAATGGTCGGTAATCTGTTTGTTGACTTGGCTTTCGAAGACCTTAGAAAGGCACGGTAGGATAGATATAGGTCTGTAGCAGTTTGGGTCAAGAGTGTCCCCCCCTTTGAAGAGGGGGATGACCGCAGCTGCTATCCAATCTTTGGGAATCTCAGACGACACGAAAGAGAGGTTGAACAGGCTAGTAATAGGGGTGGCAACAATTTCGGCAGATAATTTTAGGAAGAAAGGGTCCAGATTGTCTAGCCCGGCTGATTTGTAGGGGTCCAGATTTTGCAGCTCTTTCAGAACATCAGCTGAATAGATTTGGGAGAAGGAGAAATGGGGAAGGCTTGGGCGAGTTGCTGTTGGGGGTGCAGTGCTGTTGTCCGGGGGTAGGAGTAGCCAGGTGGAAAGCATGGCCAGCCGTAGAAAAATGCTTATTGAAATTCTCAATTATGGTGGATTTATCAGTGGTGACAGTGTTTCCTATCTTCAGTGCAGTGGGCAGCTGGGAGGAGGTGTTCTTATTCTCCATGGACTTTACAGTGTCCCAGAACTTTTTTGAGTTAGTGTTGCAGGAAGCAAATTTCTGCTTGAAAAAGCTAGCCTTGGCTTTTCTAACTGCCTGTGTATAATGATTTCTAGCTTCCCTGAACAGCTGCATATCACGGGGGCTGTTCGATGCTAATGCAGAACGCCATAGGATGTTTTTGTGTTGGTTAAGGGCAGTCAGGTCTGGGGAGAACCAAGGGCTATATCTGTTCCTGGTTCTAAATTTCTTAAATGGGGCATGTTTATTTAAGATGGTTAGGAAGGCATTTAAAAAAAATATCCAGGCATCCTCTACTGATGGGATGAGATCAATATCCTTCCAGGATACCCCGGCCAGGTCGATTAGAAAGGCCTGCTCGCAGAAGTGTTTCAGGGAGCGTTTTACAGTGATGAGTGGAGGTCGTTTGACCGCTGACCCATTACGGATGCAGGCAATGAGGCAGTGATCGCTGAGATCTTGGTTGAAGACAGCAGAGGTGTATTTAGAGGGGAAGTTGGTTAGGATGATATCTATGAGGGTGCCCGTGTTTAAGGTTTTGGGGAGGTACCTGGTAGGTTCATTGATTATTTGTGTGAGATTGAGGGCATCAAGTTTAGATTGTAGGATGGCTGGGGTGTTAAGCATGTTCCAGTTTAGGTCGCCTAGCAGCACGAACTCTGAAGATAGATGGGGGGCAATCAGTTCACATATGGTGTCCAGAGCACAGCTGGGGGCAGAGGGTGGTCTATAGCAGGCGGCAACGGTGAGAGACTTGTTTTTAGAGAGGTGGATTTTTAAAAGTAGAAGTTCGAATTGTTTGGGTACAGACCTGGATAGTAGGACAGAACTCTGCAGGCTATCTTTGCAGTAGATTGCAACACCGCCCCCTTTGGCAGTTCTATCTTGTCTGAAAATGTTGTAGTTTGGAATTAAAATGTCTGAGTTTTTGGTGGTCTTCCTAAGCCAGGATTCAGACACAGCTAGAACATCCGGGTTGGCAGAGTGTGCTAAAGCAGTGAATAGAACAAACTTAGGGAGGAGGCTTCTAATGTTAACATGCATGAAACCAAGGCTATTACGGTTACAGAAGTCGTCAAAAGAGAGCGCCTGGGGAATAGGAGTGGAGCTAGGCACTGCAGGGCCTGGATTCACCTCTACATCGCCAGAGGAACATAGGAGGAGTAGAATAAGGGTACGGCTAAAAGCTATGAGAATTGGTCGTCTAGAACGTCTGGAACATAGAGTAAAAGGAGGTTTCTGGGGGCGATAAAATAGCATCAAGGTATAATGTACAGACAAATGTATGGTAGGATGTGAATACAGTGGAGGTAAACCTAGGTATTGAGTGATGAAGAGAGAGATATTGTCTCTAGAAACATCGTTGAAACCAGGAGATGTCATTGCATGTGTGGGTGGTGGAACTAATAGGTTGGATAAGGTATAGTGAGCAGGACTATAGGCTCTACAGTGAAATAAGCCAATAAACACTAACCAGAACAGAAATGGACAAGACATATTGACATTAAGGAGAGGCATGCTTAGTCGAGTGATCAAAAGGGTCCGGTGAGTGGAGAGGTTGGTTGGTGATTTAGACAGCTAGCCAGGGCATCGGTAGCAAGCTAGCATAGGATGGAGGTCTGTTGTTAGCCACCTCCTGCGCTCCGTCAGTAGATTAGTGGGGTTCCGTGTGGTAGAGGGGATCAATCCAAATCACACAACAACAACAAAAATAAAAACAATAGATATAGTTATAGAGGCCCAAGAAGAAAACATAATAATAATAATAAAAAATAAAAAAAATTGTCCGATTGTCTATTCAGATAGCAGCCGGTAAGACAGCTAACGGTTAGCAGGCCGCAGATGGGCGTTCAGGTAACGTCGCGACGGAGGAGCCAGCCGAATAACCCCTTCGGGTAGATAACGTCGGCAGTCCAGTTGTGAAGGCCCGGTGGGGCTCCGCGAAGGCAGCAAAACGGGTCCGGATAGGCGACTGCAGCCCAGGTGCGATTGATGGAACTCAGGAGTGATTGAAGGAGCTTGCTAGCTCCGGAACAATTGATGTTTGCTCCGGAATCGACGAAGGCCGATAGTCACACGGATAGCAGCTAGCTAGCTGTGAGATCCGGGCATGAATGTCCAGAGAGCAGTCGAAATCCAGGGACATGGAGAGAAAAATTGGTCCGGTATGCTCCGCTCCGAGCCGCGCTGCGCCGTACAGAACTGGCGATAGACTTTCGAGCCAAAGGATAGCCGATGACCACAAACCGTGGTTAGCTGAACACCAACGACTTACCAGTAAAGGAGCCAACTAGCTTCTGAACTAGCTTCTGGATTAGCTTCTGGCTAGTTGCAGGCTAGCTTCTTGGAGTTTCTGGCTAGCTTCTTGGAGGATTACAGATCTGAGGTAAATAATACTTTTTTATAAATATACATTGGTGAGGCGGGTTGCAGGAGAGTGTTTTGAAGATGAGTTGATGGAAAATAAAAATAAAATGTATGTGAAAAAGTTGTAAATATATATATATATACAGGACACGACAAGACGAGGACAAAAGACGTCTGAACTGCTATGCCACCTTGGGAGATGTGTGAGATCTAGCTGGTCTGTCATATTATAATAGAGACAATAGATCTAGCTGGTCTGTCATAATATAATAGAGACAGTAGATCTAGCTGGTCTGTCATAACATAATAGAGACAGTAGATCTCACTGGTCTAACATATTATAATAGATGCATTAGATCTAGCTGGTCTGTCATATTATAATAGAGACAATAGATCTAGCTGGTCTGTCGTAATATAATAGAGACAGTAGATCTAGCTGGTCTGTCATTATATAATAGAGACAGTAGATCTAGCTGGTCTAACATATTATAATAGATACATTAGATATAGCTGGTCTGTCATATTATAATAGAGACAATAGATCTAGCTGGTCTGTCATTATATAATAGAGACAGTAGATCAAGCTGGTCTGTCATAACATAATAGAGACAGTAGATCTCACTGGTCTAACATATTATAATAGATACATTAGATCTAGCTGGTCTGTCATAATATAATAGAGACAGTAGATCTAGCTGGTCTGTCATTATATAATAGAGACAGTAGATCTAGCTGGTCTGTCATTATATAATAGAGACAGTAGATCAAGCTGGTCTGTCATAACATAATAGAGAGAGTAGATCTCACTTGTCTAACATATTATAATAGATACATTAGATCTAGCTGGTCTGACATATTACAATAGAGAGAGTAAATCTAGCTGGTCTGTCATATTATAATAGAGACAGTAGATCTAGCTGGTCTGTCATAATATAATAGAGACAGTAGATCTAGCTGGTCTGTCATAATATAATAGAGACTGTAGATCTAGCTGGTCTGTCATATTATAATAGAGACAGTAGATCTACCTGGTCTGTCATAATATAATAGAGATAGTATTTCTAGCTGGTCTTCAATAATATAATAGAGACAGTAGATCTAGCTGCTATGTCACAATATAATAGAGACAGTAGATCTAGCTGGTCTGTCATAATACAATAGAGAGAGAAGATCTAGCTGGTCTGTCATAATACAATAGAGACAGTAGATCTACCTGGTCTGTCATATTATAATAGAAACAGTAGATGTAGCTGGTCTGTCATAATATAAGAGTGACAGTAGATCTAGCTGGTCTGTCATAATATAATAGAGACATAGAGAG
Source organism: Oncorhynchus kisutch (assembly GCF_002021735.2). Lineage (NCBI taxonomy): Eukaryota > Metazoa > Chordata > Actinopteri > Salmoniformes > Salmonidae > Oncorhynchus > Oncorhynchus kisutch. The sequence continues at coordinate 92,803 of NW_022262519.1, forward strand.
TGTAGATCTAGCTGGTCTGTCATATTATAATAGAGACAGAAGATCTAGCTGGTCTGTCATAATACAATAGAGACAGTAGATCTACCTGGTCTGTCATATTATAATAGAGACATTAGATGTAGCTGGTCTGTCATAATATAATAGAGACAGTAGATCTAGCTGGTCTGTCATACTATAATAGAGACAGTAGATCTAGCTGGTCTGTCATAATATAAAAGAGACAGTAGATCAAGCTGGTCTTCAATAATATAATAGAGACAGTAGATCTAGCTGCTATGTCATAATATACTAAAGACAGTAGATCAAGCTGGTCTGTCATATTACAAGAGAGACTGTCGATCTAGCTGGTCTGTCAAATTATAATGGAGACAGTAGATCTAGCTGGTCTATCAAATTATAATAGAGACAATAGATCTAGCTGGTCTATCAAATTATAATAGAGACAGTAGATCTAGCTGGTCTGTCATAATATAATAGAGACAGTAGATCTAGCTGGTCTGTCATAATATAATAGAGACAGTAGATTTAGCTGGTCTGTCATAATATAATATAGACAGTACATCTTGTTGGTCTGTCATAATATAATAGAGACATAGAGACTGTAGATCTAGCTGGTCTGTCAAATTATAATAGAGACGGTAGATCTAGCTGGTCTGTCATAATATAATAGAGACAGTAGATCTAGCTGGTCTGTCATAATACAATAGAGCCAGTAGATCAAGCTGGTCTGTCATAATATAATAGAGACAGCAGATCTAGCTGGTCTGTCATAATATAATAGAGACAGTAGAACTCACTGGTCTAACATATTATAATAGATACATTAGATCTAGCTGGTCTGTCATAATATAATAGAGACAGTAGATCTAGCTGGTCTGTCATTATATAATAGAGACAGTAGATCTAGCTGGTCTGTCATTATATAATAGAGACAGTAGATCAAGCTGGTCTGTCATAACATAATAGAGACAGTAGATCTCACTGGTCTAACATATTATAATAGATACATTAGATCTAGCTGGTCTGTCATATTATACTAGAGACAATAGATCTAGCTGGTCTGTCATAATATAATAGAGACAGTAGATCTAGCTGGTCTGCCATTATATAATAGAGACAGTAGATCTAGCTGGTCTGTCATTATATAATAGAGACAGAGATCAAGCTGGTCTGTCATAACATAATAGAGACAGTAGATCTCACTGGTCTAACATATTATAATAGATACATTAGATCTAGCTGGTCTGACATATTACAATAGAGAGAGTAGATCTAGCTGGTCTGTCATATTACAATAGAGAGAGTAGATCTAGCTGGTCTGTCATATTATAATAGAGACAGTAGATCTAGCTGGTCTGTCATAATATAATAGAGACAGTAGATCTAGCTGGTCTGTCATAATATAATAGAGACAGTAGATCTAGCTGGTCTAACATATTATAATAGATACATTAGATCTAGCTGGGCTGTCATATTATAATAGAGACAGTAGATCTAGCTGGTCTATCAAAATATAATAGAGACAGTAGATCTAGCTGGTCTGTCACAATATAATAGAGACAGTAGATCTAGCTGGTCTGTCATAATATACGAGACAGTAGATCTAGCTGGTCTGTCATATTATAATAGAGACAGTAGATCTAGCTCGTCTGTCATATTATAATAGAGAGAGTAGATCTAGCTGGTCTATCAAAATGTAATAGAGACAGTAGATCTAGCTGGTCTGTCACAATATAATAGAGACAGTAGATCTAGCTGGTCTGTCATAATATAAGAGATAGTACATCTAGCTGGTCTGTCATATTACAATAGACACAGTAGATCAAATCAAATCAAATCAAATCAAATGTATTTATATAGCCCTTCGTACATCAGCTGATATCTCAAAGTGCTGTACAGAAACCCAGCCTAAAACCCCAAACAGCAAGCAATGCAGGTGGAGAAGCACGGTGGCTAGGAAAAACTCCCTAGAAAGGCCAATACCTAGGAAGAAACCTAGAGAGGAACCAGGCTATGTGGGGTGGCCAGTCCTCTTTGGCTGTGCCGGGTGGAGATTATAACAGAACATGGTCAAGATGTTCAATGTTCATAAATGACCAGCATGGTCGAATAATAATAAGGCAGAACAGTTGAAACTAGAGCAGCAGCACAGTCAGGTGGAAGTTGAAACTGGAGCAGCAGCATGGCCAGGTAGACTGGGGACAGCAAGGAGTCATCATGTCAGGTAGTCCTGGGGCATGGTCCTAGGGCTCAGGTCAGTTGAAACTGGAACAGCAGCATGGCCAGGTGGACTGGGGACAGCAAGGAGTCATCATGTCAGGTAGTCCTGGGGCATGGTCCTAGGGCTCAGGTCCTCCGAGAGAGAGAAAGAAAGAGAGAAGGAGAGAATTAGAGAACGCACACTTAGATTCACACAGGACACCGAATAGGACAGGAGAAGTACTCCAGATATAACAAACTGACCCCAGCCCCCCGACACATAAACTACTGCAGCATAAATACTGGAGGCTGAGACAGGAGGGGTCAGGAGACACTGTGGCCCCATCCGAGGACACCCCCGGACAGGGCCAAACAGGAAGGATATAACCCCACCCACTTTGCCAAAGCACAGCCCCCACACCACTAGAGGGATATCTTCAACCACCAACTTACCATCCTGAGACAAGGCTGAGTATAGCCCACAAAGATCTCCGCCACGGCACAACCCAAGGGGGGGGGGGGGCGCCAACCCAGACAGGATGACCACAACAGTGAATCAACCCACTCAGGTGACGCACCCCCTCCAGGGACGGCATGAGAGAGCCCCAGCAAGCCAGTGACTCAGCCCCTGTAATAGGGTTAGAGGCAGAGAATCCCAGTGGAAAGAGGGGAACCGGCCAGGCAGAGACAGCAAGGGCGGTTCGTTGCTCCAGAGCCTTTCCGTTCACCTTCCCACTCCTGGGCCAGACTACACTCAATCATATGACCCACTGAAGAGATGAGTCTTCAGTAAAGACTTAAAGGTTGAGACCGAGTTTGCGTCTCTGACATGGGTAGGCAGACCGTTCCATAAAAATGGAGCTCTATAGGAGAAAGCCCTGCCTCCAGCTGTTTGCTTAGAAATTCTAGGGACAATTAGGAGGCCTGCGTCTTGTGACCGTAGCGTACGTATAGGTATGTACGGCAGGACCAAATCAGAGAGATAGGTAGGAGCAAGCCCATGTAATGCTTTGTAGGTTAGCAGTAAAACCTTGAAATCAGCCCTTGCTTTGACAGGAAGCCAGTGTAGAGAGGCTAGCACTGGAGTAATATGATCAAATTTTTTGGTTCTAGTCAGGATTCTAGCAGCCGTATTTAGCACTAACTGAAGTTTATTTAGTGCTTTATCCGGGTAGCCGGAAAATAGAGCATTGCAGTAGTCTAACCTAGAAGTGACAAAAGCATGGATTAATTTTTCTGCATCATTTTTGGACAGAAAGTTTCTGATTTTTGCAATGTTACGTAGATGGAAAAAAGCTGTCCTCGAAATGGTCTTGATATGTTCTTCAAAAGAGAGATCAGGGTCCAGAGTAACGCCGAGGTCCTTCACAGTTTTATTTGAGACGACTGTACAACCATTAAGATTAATTGTCAGATTCAACAGAAGATCTCTTTGTTTCTTGGGACCTAGAACAAGCATCTCTGTTTTGTCCGAGTTTAATAGTAGAAAGTTTGCAGCCATCCACTTCCTTATGTCTGAAACACATGCTTCTAGCGAGGGCAATTTTGGGGCTTCACCATGTTTCATTGAAATGTACAGCTGTGTGTCATCCGCATAGCAGTGAAAGTTTACATTATGTTTTCGAATAACATCCCCAAGAGGTAAAATATATAGTGAAAACAATAGTGGTCCTAAAACGGAACCTTGAGGAACACCGAAATTTACAGTTGATTTGTCAGAGGACAAACCATTCACAGAGACAAACTGATATCTTTCCGACAGATAAGATCTAAACCAGGCCAGAACATGTCCGTGTAGACCAATTTGGGTTTCCAATCTCTCCAAAAGAATGTGGTGATCGATGGTATCAAAAGCAGCACTAAGGTCTAGGAGCACGAGGACAGATGCAGAGCCTCGGTCCGATGCCATTAAAATGTCATTTACCACCTTCACAAGTGCCGTCTCAGTGCTATGATGGGGTCTAAAACCAGACTGAAGCATTTCGTATACATTGTTTGTCTTCAGGAAGGCAGTGAGTTGCTGCGCAACAGCCTTCTCTAAAATTTTTGAGAGGAATGGAAGATTCGATATAGGCCGATAGTTTTTTATATTTTCTGGGTCAAGGTTTGGCTTTTTCAAGAGAGGCTTTATTACTGCCACTTTTAGTGAGTTTGGTACACATCCAGTGGATAGAGAGCCGTTTATTATGTTCAACATAGGAGGGCCAAGCACAGGAAGCAGCTCTTTCAGTAGTTTAGTTGGAATAGGGTCCAGTATGCAGCTTGAAGGTTTAGAGGCCATGATTATTTTCATCATTGTGTCAAGAGATATAGTACTAAAACACTTGAGCGTCTCTCTTGATCCTAGGTCCTGGCAGAGTTGTGCAGACTCAGGACAACTGAGGTTTGGAGGAATACGCAGGTTTAAAGAGGAGTCCGTAATTTGCTTTCTAATAATCATAATCTTTTCCTCAAAGAAGTTCATGAATTTATCACTGCTAAAGTGAAAGTCATCCTCTCTTGGGGAATGCTGCTTTTTAGTTAGCTTTGCGACAGTATTAAAAAGGAATTTCGGATTGTTCTTATTTTCCTCAATTAAGTTAGAAAAATAGGATGATCGAGCAGCAGTAAGGGCTCTACGGTACTGCACGGTACCGTCCTTCCAAGCTAGTCGGAAGACTTCCAGTTTGGTGTGGCGCCATTTCCGTTCCAATTTTCTGGAAGCTTGCTTCAGAGCTCGGGTATTTTCTGTGTACCAGGGAGCTAGTTTCTTATGAGACATTTTTTTTGTTTTTAGGGGTGCAACTGCATCTAGGGTATTGCGCAAGGTTAGATTGAGATCCTCAGTTAGGTGGTTAACTGATTTTTGTCCTCTGGCGTCCTTGGGTAGGCAGAGGGAGTCTGGAAGGGCATCAAGGAATCTTTGTGTTGTCTGTGAATTTATAGCACGACTTTTGATGTTCCTTGGTTGGGGTCTAAGCAGATTATTTGTTGCAATTGCAAACGTAATAAAATGGTGGTCCGATAGTCCAGGATTATGAGGAAAAACATTAAGATCCACCACATTTATTCCATGGGACAAAACTAGGTCCAGCGTATGACTGTGACAGTGAGTGGGTCCAGAGACATGTTGGACAAAACCCACTGAGTCGATGATGGCTCTGAAAGCCTTTTGGAGTGGGTCTGTGGACTTTTCCATGTGAATATTAAAGTCACCAAAGATTAGAATATTATCTGCTATGACTACAAGGTCCGATAGGAATTCAGGGAACTCAGTGAGAAACGCTGTATATGGCCCAGGAGGCCTGTAAACAGTAGCTATAAAAAGTGATTGAGTAGGCTGCATAGATTTCATGACTAGAAGCTCAAAAGACGAAAATGTCATTTTTTTTTTTGTAAATTGAAATTTGCTATCGTAAATGTTAGCAACACCTCCGCCTTTGCGGGATGCACGGGGGATATGGTCACTAGTGTAGCCAGGAGGTGAGGCCTCATTTAAAACAGTAAATTCATCAGGCTTAAGCCATGTTTCAGTCAGGCCAATCACATCAAGATTATGATCAGTGATTAGTTCATTGACTATAATTGCCTTTGAAGTAAGGGATCTAACATTAAGTAGCCCTATTTTGAGATGTGAGGTATCATGATCTCTTTCAGTAATGACAGGAATGGAGGTGGTCTTTATCCTAGTGAGATTGCTAAGGCGAACACCGCCATGTTTAGTTTTGCCCAACCTAGGTCGAGGCACAGACACGGTCTCAATGGTGATAGCTGAGCTGACTACACTGACTGTGCTAATGGCAGACTCCACTATGCTGGCAGGCTGGCTAACAGCCTGCTGCCTGGCCTGCACCCTATTTCATTGTGGAGCTAGAGGAGTTAGAGCCCTGTCTATGTTGGTAGATAAGATGAGAGCACCCCTCCAGCTAGGATGGAGTCCGTCACTCCTCAGCAGGTCAGGCTTGGTCCTGTTTGTGGGTGAGTCCCAGAAAGAGGGCCAATTATCTACAAATTCTAACTTTTGGGAGGGGCAGAAAACAGTTTTCAACCAGCGATTGAGTTGTGAGACTCTGCTGTAGAGCTCATCACTCCCCCTAACTGGGAGGGGGCCAGAGACAATTACTCGATGCCGACACATCTTTCTAGCTGATATGCACGCAGAAGCTATGTTGCGCTTAGTGATTTCTGACTGTTTCATCCTAACATCGTTGGTGCCGACGTGGATAACAATATCTCTATACTCTCTACACTCGCCAGTTTTAGCTTTAGCCAGCACCATCTTCAGATTAGCCTTAACGTCGGTAGCCCTGCCCCCGGGTAAACAGTGTATGATCGCTGGATGATTCGCTTTAAGTCTAATACTGCGGGTAATGGAGTCGCCAATGACTAGAGTTTTCAATTTGTCAGAGCTAATGGTGGGAAGCTTCGGCGTCTCAGACCCCGTAACGGGAGGAGTAGAGACCAGAGAAGAATCGGCCTCTGACTCCGACCCGCTGCTTAATGGGGAAAACCGGTTGAAAGTTTCTGTCGGCTGAATGAGCGACACCGGTTGAGCGTTCCTACAGCATTTCCTTCCAGAAACCGTGAGAAAGTTGTCCGGCTGCGGGGACTGTGCCAGGGGATTTACACTACTATCTGTACTTACTGGTGCCACAGACGCTATTTCATCCTTTCCTACACTGAAATTACCCTTGCCTAACGATTGCGTCTGAAGCTGGGCTTGCAGCACAGCTATCCTCGCCGTAAGCCGAGTACAGCGGCTGCAATTAGAAGTCATCATGTTAATGTTACTACTTAGCTTCGGCTGTTGGAGGTCCTGACGAATCGTGTCCAGATAAAGCGTCCGGAGTGAAAAAGTTGAGGAAAAAATAAATAAATATATGAACGGTAATTAAAAAGTGAAAACCGTAAAGTTGTCAGGTAGCAAAACAGGTTAGCAACAAAACGCACAGCAACTCGAAAACAAGCCTGCAAGTTGTGACCGGAAATGACTGTCAATGACGTAGAGATGGAGATTAGCTTGGTCTGTAAAATAGGACAGTAGATCTAGCTGGTCTGTCATATATAATAGAGACAGTAGATCTAGCTGGTCTGTCATAATATAATAGAGACAGTAGATCTAGCTTGCTTGTGATAATTATACTAGAGACAGTGATCTAGCTGGTTCTGTCATAATATAATAGAGACAGTAGATCTAGCTGGTCTGTCATAATATAATAGAGACAGTAGATCTAGCTGGTCTGTCATAATATAATAGAGACAGTAGATCTAGCTGGTCTGTCATAATATAATAGAGACAGTAGATCTAGCTGGTCTGTCATAATATAATAGAGACAGTAGATCTAGCTGGTCTGTCATAATATAATAGAGACAGTAGATCTAGCTGGTCTGTCATAATATAATAGAGACAGTAGATCTAGCTGGTCTGTCATAATATAATAGAGACAGTAGATCTAGCTGGTCTGTCATAATATAATAGAGACAGTAGATCTAGCTGGTCTGTCATAATATAATAGAGACAGTAGATCTAGCTGGTCTGTCATAATATAATAGAGACAGTAGATCTAGCTGGTCTGTCATAATATAATAGAGACAGTAGATCTAGCTGGTCTGTCATAATATAATAGAGACAGTAGATCTAGCTGGTCTGTCATAATATAATAGAGACAGTAGATCTAGCTGGTCTGTCATAATATAATAGAGACAGTAGATCTAGCTGGTCTGTCATAATATAATAGAGACAGTAGATCTAGCTGGTCTGTCATAATATAATAGAGACAGTAGATCTAGCTGGTCTGTCATAATATAATAGAGACAGTAGATCTAGCTGGTCTGTCATAATATAATAGAGACAGTAGATCTAGCTGGTCTGTCATAATATAATAGAGACAGTAGATCTAGCTGGTCTGTCATAATATAATAGAGACAGTAGATCTAGCTGGTCTGTCATAATATAATAGAGACAGTAGATCTAGCTGGTCTGTCATAATATAATAGAGACAGTAGATCTAGCTGGTCTGTCATAATATAATAGAGACAGTAGATCTAGCTGGTCTGTCATAATATAATAGAGACAGTAGATCTAGCTGGTCTGTCATAATATAATAGAGACAGTAGATCTAGCTGGTCTGTCATAATATAATAGAGACAGTAGATCTAGCTGGTCTGTCATAATATAATAGAGACAGTAGATCTAGCTGGTCTGTCATAATATAATAGAGACAGTAGATCTAGCTGGTCTGTCATAATATAATAGAGACAGTAGATCTAGCTGGTCTGTCATAATATAATAGAGACAGTAGATCTAGCTGGTCTGTCATAATATAATAGAGACAGTAGATCTAGCTGGTCTGTCATATATAATAGAGACAGTAGATCTAGCTGGTCTGTCATAATATAATAGAGACAGTAGATCTAGCTGGTCTGTCATAATATAATAGAGACAGTAGATCTAGCTGGTCTGTCATAATATAATAGAGACAGTAGATCTAGCTGGTCTGTCATAATATAATAGAGACAGTAGATCTAGCTGGTCTGTCATAATATAATAGAGACAGTAGATCTAGCTGGTCTGTCATAATATAATAGAGACAGTAGATCTAGCTGGTCTGTCATAATATAATAGAGACAGTAGATCTAGCTGGTCTGTCATAATATAATAGAGACAGTAGATCTAGCTGGTCTGTCATAATATAATAGAGACAGTAGATCTAGCTGGTCTGTCATAATATAATAGAGACAGTAGATCTAGCTGGTCTGTCATAATATAATAGAGACAGTAGATCTAGCTGGTCTGTCATAATATAATAGAGACAGTAGATCTAGCTGGTCTGTCATAATATAATAGAGACAGTAGATCTAGCTGGTCTGTCATAATATAATAGAGACAGTAGATCTAGCTGGTCTGTCATAATATAATAGAGACAGTAGATCTAGCTGGTCTGTCATAATATAATAGAGACAGTAGATCTAGCTGGTCTGTCATAATATAATAGAGACAGTAGATCTAGCTGGTCTGTCATAATATAATAGAGACAGTAGATCTAGCTGGTCTGTCATAATATAATAGAGACAGTAGATCTAGCTGGTCTGTCATAATATAATAGAGACAGTAGATCTAGCTGGTCTGTCATAATATAATAGAGACAGTAGATCTAGCTGGTCTGTCATAATATAATAGAGACAGTAGATCTAGCTGGTCTGTCATAATATAATAGAGACAGTAGATCTAGCTGGTCTGTCATAATATAATAGAGACAGTAGATCTAGCTGGTCTGTCATAATATAATAGAGACAGTAGATCTAGCTGGTCTGTCATAATATAATAGAGACAGTAGATCTAGCTGGTCTGTCATAATATAATAGAGACAGTAGATCTAGCTGGTCTGTCATAATATAATAGAGACAGTAGATCTAGCTGGTCTGTCATAATATAATAGAGACAGTAGATCTAGCTGGTCTGTCATAATATAATAGAGACAGTAGATCTAGCTGGTCTGTCATAATATAATAGAGACAGTAGATCTAGCTGGTCTGTCATAATATAATAGAGACAGTAGATCTAGCTGGTCTGTCATAATATAATAGAGACAGTAGATCTAGCTGGTCTGTCATAATATAATAGAGACAGTAGATCTAGCTGGTCTGTCATAATATAATAGAGACAGTAGATCTAGCTGGTCTGTCATAATATAATAGAGACAGTAGATCTAGCTGGTCTGTCATAATATAATAGAGACAGTAGATCTAGCTGGTCTGTCATAATATAATAGAGACAGTAGATCTAGCTGGTCTGTCATAATATAATAGAGACAGTAGATCTAGCTGGTCTGTCATAATATAATAGAGACAGTAGATCTAGCTGGTCTGTCATAATATAATAGAGACAGTAGATCTAGCTGGTCTGTCATAATATAATAGAGACAGTAGATCTAGCTGGTCTGTCATAATATAATAGAGACAGTAGATCTAGCTGGTCTGTCATAATATAGAGACAGTAGATCTAGCTGGTCTGTCATAATATAATAGAGACAGTAGATCTAGCTGGTCTGTCATAATATAATAGAGACAGTAGATCTAGCTGGTCTGTCATAATATAATAGAGACAGTAGATCTAGCTGGTCTGTCATAATATAATAGAGACAGTAGATCTAGCTGGTCTGTCATAATATAATAGAGACAGTAGATCTAGCTGGTCTGTCATAATATAATAGAGACAGTAGATCTAGCTGGTCTGTCATAATATAATAGAGACAGTAGATCTAGCTGGTCTGTCATAATATAATAGAGACAGTAGATCTAGCTGGTCTGTCATAATATAATAGAGACAGTAGATCTAGCTGGTCTGTCATAATATAATAGAGACAGTAGATCTAGCTGGTCTGTCATAATATAATAGAGACAGTAGATCTAGCTGGTCTGTCATAATATAATAGAGACAGTAGATCTAGCTGGTCTGTCATAATATAATAGAGACAGTAGATCTAGCTGGTCTGTCATAATATAATAGAGACAGTAGATCTAGCTGGTCTGTCATAATATAATAGAGACAGTAGATCTAGCTGGTCTGTCATAATATAATAGAGACAGTAGATCTAGCTGGTCTGTCATAATATAATAGAGACAGTAGATCTAGCTGGTCTGTCATAATATAATAGAGACAGTAGATCTAGCTGGTCTGTCATAATATAATAGAGACAGTAGATCTAGCTGGTCTGTCATAATATAATAGAGACAGTAGATCTAGCTGGTCTGTCATAATATAATAGAGACAGTAGATCTAGCTGGTCTGTCATAATATAATAGAGACAGTAGATCTAGCTGGTCTGTCATAATATAATAGAGACAGTAGATCTAGCTGGTCTGTCATAATATAATAGAGACAGTAGATCTAGCTGGTCTGTCATAATATAATAGAGACAGTAGATCTAGCTGGTCTGTCATAATATAATAGAGACAGTAGATCTAGCTGGTCTGTCATAATATAATAGAGACAGTAGATCTAGCTGGTCTGTCATAATATAATAGAGACAGTAGATCTAGCTGGTCTGTCATAATATAATAGAGACAGTAGATCTAGCTGGTCTGTCATAATATAATAGAGACAGTAGATCTAGCTGGTCTGTCATAATATAATAGAGACAGTAGATCTAGCTGGTCTGTCATAATATAATAGAGACAGTAGATCTAGCTGGTCTGTCATAATATAATAGAGACAGTAGATCTAGCTGGTCTGTCATAATATAATAGAGACAGTAGATCTAGCTGGTCTGTCATAATATAATAGAGACAGTAGATCTAGCTGGTCTGTCATAATATAATAGAGACAGTAGATCTAGCTGGTCTGTCATAATATAATAGAGACAGTAGATCTAGCTGGTCTGTCATAATATAATAGAGACAGTAGATCTAGCTGGTCTGTCATAATATAATAGAGACAGTAGATCTAGCTGGTCTGTCATAATATAATAGAGACAGTAGATCTAGCTGGTCTGTCATAATATAATAGAGACAGTAGATCTAGCTGGTCTGTCATAATATAATAGAGACAGTAGATCTAGCTGGTCTGTCATAATATAATAGAGACAGTAGATCTAGCTGGTCTGTCATAATATAATAGAGACAGTAGATCTAGCTGGTCTGTCATAATATAATAGAGACAGTAGATCTAGCTGGTCTGTCATAATATAATAGAGACAGTAGATCTAGCTGGTCTGTCATAATATAATAGAGACAGTAGATCTAGCTGGTCTGTCATAATATAATAGAGACAGTAGATCTAGCTGGTCTGTCATAATATAATAGAGACAGTAGATCTAGCTGGTCTGTCATAATATAATAGAGACAGTAGATCTAGCTGGTCTGTCATAATATAATAGAGACAGTAGATCTAGCTGGTCTGTCATAATATAATAGAGACAGTAGATCTAGCTGGTCTGTCATAATATAATAGAGACAGTAGATCTAGCTGGTCTGTCATAATATAATAGAGACAGTAGATCTAGCTGGTCTGTCATAATATAATAGAGACAGTAGATCTAGCTGGTCTGTCATAATATAATAGAGACAGTAGATCTAGCTGGTCTGTCATAATATAATAGAGACAGTAGATCTAGCTGGTCTGTCATAATATAATAGAGACAGTAGATCTAGCTGGTCTGTCATAATATAATAGAGACAGTAGATCTAGCTGGTCTGTCATAATATAATAGAGACAGTAGATCTAGCTGGTCTGTCATAATATAATAGAGACAGTAGATCTAGCTGGTCTGTCATAATATAATAGAGACAGTAGATCTAGCTGGTCTGTCATAATATAATAGAGACAGTAGATCTAGCTGGTCTGTCATAATATAATAGAGACAGTAGATCTAGCTGGTCTGTCATAATATAATAGAGACAGTAGATCTAGCTGGTCTGTCATAATATAATAGAGACAGTAGATCTAGCTGGTCTGTCATAATATAATAGAGACAGTAGATCTAGCTGGTCTGTCATAATATAATAGAGACAGTAGATCTAGCTGGTCTGTCATAATATAATAGAGACAGTAGATCTAGCTGGTCTGTCATAATATAATAGAGACAGTAGATCTAGCTGGTCTGTCATAATATAATAGAGACAGTAGATCTAGCTGGTCTGTCATAATATAATAGAGACAGTAGATCTAGCTGGTCTGTCATAATATAATAGAGACAGTAGATCTAGCTGGTCTGTCATAATATAATAGAGACAGTAGATCTAGCTGGTCTGTCATAATATAATAGAGACAGTAGATCTAGCTGGTCTGTCATAATATAATAGAGACAGTAGATCTAGCTGGTCTGTCATAATATAATAGAGACAGTAGATCTAGCTGGTCTGTCATAATATAATAGAGACAGTAGATCTAGCTGGTCTGTCATAATATAATAGAGACAGTAGATCTAGCTGGTCTGTCATAATATAATAGAGACAGTAGATCTAGCTGGTCTGTCATAATATAATAGAGACAGTAGATCTAGCTGGTCTGTCATAATATAATAGAGACAGTAGATCTAGCTGGTCTGTCATATATAATAGAGACAGTAGATCTAGCTGGTCTGTCATAATATAATAGAGACAGTAGATCTAGCTGGTCTGTCATAATATAATAGAGACAGTAGATCTAGCTGGTCTGTCATAATATAATAGAGACAGTAGATCTAGCTGGTCTGTCATAATATAATAGAGACAGTAGATCTAGCTGGTCTGTCATAATATAATAGAGACAGTAGATCTAGCTGGTCTGTCATAATATAATAGAGACAGTAGATCTAGCTGGTCTGTCATAATATATAGAGACAGTAGATCTAGCTGGTCTGTCATAATATAATAGAGACAGTAGATCTAGCTGGTCTGTCATAATATAATAGAGACAGTAGATCTAGCTGGTCTGTCATAATATAATAGAGACAGTAGATCTAGCTGGTCTGTCATAATATAATAGAGACAGTAGATCTAGCTGGTCTGTCATAATATAATAGAGACAGTAGATCTAGCTGGTCTGTCATAATATAATAGAGACAGTAGATCTAGCTGGTCTGTCATAATATAATAGAGACAGTAGATCTAGCTGGTCTGTCATAATATAATAGAGACAGTAGATCTAGCTGGTCTGTCATAATATAATAGAGACAGTAGATCTAGCTGGTCTGTCATAATATAATAGAGACAGTAGATCTAGCTGGTCTGTCATAATATAATAGAGACAGTAGATCTAGCTGGTCTGTCATAATATAATAGAGACAGTAGATCTAGCTGGTCTGTCATAATATAATAGAGACAGTAGATCTAGCTGGTCTGTCATAATATAATAGAGACAGTAGATCTAGCTGGTCTGTCATAATATAATAGAGACAGTAGATCTAGCTGGTCTGTCATAATATAATAGAGACAGTAGATCTAGCTGGTCTGTCATAATATAATAGAGACAGTAGATCTAGCTGGTCTGTCATAATATAATAGAGACAGTAGATCTAGCTGGTCTGTCATAATATAATAGAGACAGTAGATCTAGCTGGTCTGTCATAATATAATAGAGACAGTAGATCTAGCTGGTCTGTCATAATATAATAGAGACAGTAGATCTAGCTGGTCTGTCATAATATAATAGAGACAGTAGATCTAGCTGGTCTGTCATAATATAATAGAGACAGTAGATCTAGCTGGTCTGTCATAATATAATAGAGACAGTAGATCTAGCTGGTCTGTCATAATATAATAGAGACAGTAGATCTAGCTGGTCTGTCATAATATAATAGAGACAGTAGATCTAGCTGGTCTGTCATAATATAATAGAGACAGTAGATCTAGCTGGTCTGTCATAATATAATAGAGACAGTAGATCTAGCTGGTCTGTCATAATATAATAGAGACAGTAGATCTAGCTGGTCTGTCATAATATAATAGAGACAGTAGATCTAGCTGGTCTGTCATAATAATAGAGACAGTAGATCTAGCTGGTCTGTCATAATATAATAGAGACAGTAGATCTAGCTGGTCTGTCATAATATAATAGAGACAGTAGATCTAGCTGGTCTGTCATAATATAATAGAGACAGTAGATCTAGCTGGTCTGTCATAATATAATAGAGACAGTAGATCTAGCTGGTCTGTCATAATATAATAGAGACAGTAGATCTAGCTGGTCTGTCATAATAATAGAGACAGTAGATCTAGCTGGTCTGTCATAATATAATAGAGACAGTAGATCTAGCTGGTCTGTCATAATATAATAGAGACAGTAGATCTAGCTGGTCTGTCATAATATAATAGAGACAGTAGATCTAGCTGGTCTGTCATAATATAATAGAGACAGTAGATCTAGCTGGTCTGTCATAATATAATAGAGACAGTAGATCTAGCTGGTCTGTCATAATATAATAGAGACAGTAGATCTAGCTGGTCTGTCATAATATAATAGAGACAGTAGATCTAGCTGGTCTGTCATAATATAATAGAGACAGTAGATCTAGCTGGTCTGTCATAATATAATAGAGACAGTAGATCTAGCTGGTCTGTCATAATATAATAGAGACAGTAGATCTAGCTGGTCTGTCATAATATAATAGAGACAGTAGATCTAGCTGGTCTGTCATAATATAATAGAGACAGTAGATCTAGCTGGTCTGTCATAATATAATAGAGACAGTAGATCTAGCTGGTCTGTCATAATATAATAGAGACAGTAGATCTAGCTGGTCTGTCATAATATAATAGAGACAGTAGATCTAGCTGGTCTGTCATAATATAATAGAGACAGTAGATCTAGCTGGTCTGTCATAATATAATAGAGACAGTAGATCTAGCTGGTCTGTCATAATATAATAGAGACAGTAGATCTAGCTGGTCTGTCATAATATAATAGAGACAGTAGATCTAGCTGGTCTGTCATAATATAATAGAGACAGTAGATCTAGCTGGTCTGTCATAATATAATAGAGACAGTAGATCTAGCTGGTCTGTCATAATATAATAGAGACAGTAGATCTAGCTGGTCTGTCATAATATAATAGAGACAGTAGATCTAGCTGGTCTGTCATAATATAATAGAGACAGTAGATCTAGCTGGTCTGTCATAATATAAAGAGACAGTAGATCTAGCTGGTCTGTCATAATATAATAGAGACAGTAGATCTAGCTGGTCTGTCATAATATAATAGAGACAGTAGATCTAGCTGGTCTGTCATAATATAATAGAGACAGTAGATCTAGCTGGTCTGTCATAATATAATAGAGACAGTAGATCTAGCTGGTCTGTCATAATATAATAGAGACAGTAGATCTAGCTGGTCTGTCATAATATAATAGAGACAGTAGATCTAGCTGGTCTGTCATAATATAATAGAGACAGTAGATCTAGCTGGTCTGTCATAATATAATAGAGACAGTAGATCTAGCTGGTCTGTCATAATATAATAGAGACAGTAGATCTAGCTGGTCTGTCATAATATAATAGAGACAGTAGATCTAGCTGGTCTGTCATAATATAATAGAGACAGTAGATCTAGCTGGTCTGTCATATTATAATAGAGACAGTAGATCTAGCTGGTCTGTCATAATATAATAGAGACAGTAGATAACAGTATCAGTCTGGTCTGTCATAAATATAAATAGAAGACAGTAGATCTAGCTGGTCTTGTCCATAATATGGTAGATGACAGTTGATCTAGCTGGTCTGTCACAATATAAGAGATACAGTAGATCCTAGCTGGTCTGTCCAAAATATAGTAGAGACAGTGATCTATGCTGGTCTGTTCCATAATATAGTAGGGACTGTAGATCTAGCTGGTCTGTCATAATATAATAGAGACAGTAGATCTAGCTGGTCTGTCATTATGTAATAAAGATATAGATCTAGCTGGTCTGTCATATATAGTTAGAGAAAGTAGATCTAGGCTGGTCTCGCATAATATAATAAAGACAGTATATCTAGCTCGTATGTCACATATAGTATAGGCCAGTAAGTAGATCTAGCTGGTCCTGTCATAATATAATATAGACAGTAGATCTGTCTGGTCTGTCATAATATAGGACTGACAGTAGATCTAAATGGTCGATAATAAATATAATAGAGACAGTAGTTCTAGCTGGTCTGTCATAATATAGTAGAGAATGTAGATCTAGCTGGTCTGTCATAATATAGTAGAGACAGTAGATCTAGCTGGTCTGTCATAATATAATAGATGCAGTAGATATAGCTGGTCAGTCATAATATAGTAGAGAAGGTAGATCTAGCTGGTCTGTTTTAATAAAATAGATACAGTAGATCTAGCTGGTCTGTCATAATATGGTAGAGACAGTAGATCTAGCTGGTCTGTCATTATGTAATAAAGATAGTAGATCTAGCTGGTCTGTCATAATATAGTAGAGAAAGTAGATCTAGCTGGTCTCGCATAATATAATAAAGACAGTATATCTAGCTCGTCTGTCAAAATATAGTATAGGCAGTAGATCTAGCTGGTCTGTCATAATATAATATAGACAGTAGATCTGTCTGGTCTGTCATAATATAGGACTGACAGTAGATCTAACTGGTCTGTAATAATATAATAGAGACAGTAGTTCTAGCTGGTCTGTCATAATATAGTAGAGAATGTAGATCTAGCTGGTCTGTCATAATATTGTAGAGAAAGTTGATCTAGCTGGTCTCCCAAATATAATAAAGACAGTATATCTAGCTGGTCAGTCATAATATAGTAGAGAAGGTAGATCTAGCTGGTCTGTTTTAATAAAATAGATACAGTAGATCTAGCTGATCTGTCATAATATGGTAGAGACAGTTGATCTAGCTGGTCTGTCACAATATAATAGATGAAGTAGATCTTGCTGGTATGTCATAGTATAATAGAGACAGTAGATCTAGCTGGCTGTCATAATATAGAAGACACTGTAGATCTAGTTGGTCTGTCATAATATATAAGAGACAGTAGATCTAGCCGGTCTGTCATAATATAATAGATAGAGTAGATCTAGCTGGTCTGTCAAAATATAGTAGAGACAGTAGACATACCTGGTCTCTCATAATGTATTGTAAACAGTAGATCTAGCTGGTCTGTCATAATATGGTAGAGACAGTTGATCTAGCTGGTCTGTCACAATATAATAGATGCAGTAGATCTTGCTGGTCTGTCATTATATAATAGATAGAGTAGATCTAGCTGGCTGTCATAATATAGAAGACAATGTAGATCTAGTTGGTCTGTCATAATATATAAGAGACAGTAGATCTAGCTGGTCTGTCAAAATATAGTAGAGACAGTAGACATACCTGGTCTGTCATAATGTATTGTAAACAGTAGATCTAGCTGGTCTGTCATAATATAGTAGAGACAGTAGAACTAGCTTGTCTGTCATAATATAATAGAGACAGTAGATCTAGCTGGTCTGTCATAATATAGTAGAGACAGTAGATCTAGCTGGTCTGTCAAATATAATAGAGACAGTAGATCTAGCTGGTCTGGCATAATATAATAGATACAGTAAATCTAGCTGGTCTCTCATAACATAATAGAGAAAGTAGATATTGCTGGTCTGTCATAATATAGTAGAGACAGCAGATCTAGCTGCTCTTTCATAATATAGTAGAGAAGGTAGAACTAGCTGTTCTCGCATAATATAATAAAGACAGTATATCTAGCTCGTCTGTCAAAATATGGTATAGGCAGTAGATCTAGCTTGTCTTTCGTAATACAATATAGACAGATCTGTCTGGTCTGTCGTAATATAGTACAGACATTAGATCTAACTGGTCTGTAATAATATAATAGAGACAGTAGTTCTAGCTTGTCTGTCATAATATATTAGAGAATGTAGATCTAGCTGGTCTGTCATAATATAGTAGAGACAGTAGATCAAGCTGGTCTGTCATAATATAATAGATACAGTAGATATAGCTTGTCTTTCATAGTAGAGTAGAGACTATAGATCTAGCTTTTCTGTCATAATATTGTAGAGACAGTAGATCTAGCTGGCTGTCATAATATAGAAGACACTGTAGATCTAGTTGGTCTGTCATAATATATTAGAGACAGTAGAACTAGCCGGTCTGTCATAATATAATAGATACAGTAGATCTAGCTGGTCTGTTAAAATATAGTAGAGACAGTAGACATAGCTGGTCTGTCATAATGTATTGTAAACAGTAGATCTAGCTGGTCTGAAATAATATAGTAGAGACAGTAGATCTAGCTTGTCTGTCATAATATAATAGAGAGAGTAGATCTCGCTGGTCTGTCATAATATACAAGAGACAGTAGATCTAGATGGTCTGTCATAATATAATAGCGATAGTAGATCTAGCTGGTCCGTCATAATATAGTAGAGACAGTATATCTTGCTGGTCTCTCATAATATAATAGAGACAGTAGATCTTGCTTTTCTGTCATAGTATAATAGATAGAGTAGATCTTGCTGTTCTGTCATAGTATAATAGAGACAGTAGATCTAGCTGGTCTGTCATAATATAGTAGAGACAGTAGATCTAGCTGGTCTGTCATAATATAGTAGAGACAGTAGATCTAGCTGGTCTGTCATAATATAATAGATAGATTAGATCTTGCTGGTCTGTCATAATATAATAGAGACAGTAGATCTAGCTGGTCTGTCATAATATAATATAGACAGTAGATCTAGCTGGTCTGTCATAATATAATAGATACAGTAGATCTAGCTGGTCTATCATAATATAACAGAGAGAGTAGATCTCGCTGGTCTGTCATAATATAATAGCGATAGTAGATCTAGCTGGTCCGTCATAATATAATAGATACAGTAGATCTAGCAGGTCTGTCATAATATAATAGAGACAGTAGATCTAGCTGATCTTTCATAATATAGTAGAGAAGGTAGATCTAGCTGGTCTGTCATAATAGAATAGATAGAATAGATGTTGCTGGTCTGACATAATATAATAGAGACAGTAGATCTAGCTGGTCTGTACTAATACAATAGAGACAGTAGATCTACCTGGTCTATCATAATATAGTAGAGACAGTAGATCTAGTTGGTCTGTCATAATATAATAGATACAGTAGAAATAGCTGGTCTGTCATAATATAATAGATACAGTAGATATAGCTGGTCTGTCATAGTATAATAGGGATAGTAGATCTAACTGGTCTGTCATAATATAGAAGAGACTGTAGATCTAGCTTTTCTGTCATAATATTGTAGAGACAGTAGATCTAGCTGGCTGTCATAATATAGAAGACACTGTAGATCTAGTTGGTCTGTCATAATATATTAGAGACAGTAGAACTAGCCGGTCTGTCATAATATAGAAGAGATAGTAGATCTAGCTGCTCTTTCATAATATAGTAGAGAAGGTAGATATAGCTGGTCTGTCATAATATAATAGAGACAGTAGATCTAGCTGGTCTTTCATAATTTAGTAGAGAAAGCAGATCTAGCTGGTCTCGCATAATATAATAAAGACAGTATATCTAGCTCGTCTGTCAAAATATATTAGAGGCAGTAGATCTAGCTGGTCTGTCGTCTTATAATAGAGACAGTAGATCTGGCTGGTCTGTTGTAATATAGTACAGACAGTAGATCTAGCTGGTCTGTCATAATTTAGTAGAGACAGTATATCTAACTGGTCTGTCATAATATAGTAGAGACAGTAGATCTAGCTGGTCTGTCATAATATAGAAGAAAGAGATAGTAGGTCTAGCTGCTCTTTCATAATATAGTAGAGAAGGTAGATTTAGCTGGTCTGTCATAATATAATAGAGACAGTAGATCTAGCTAGTCTGTCATAATATAATAGATACAGTATATCTAGCTGGTCTGGCATAATATAATAGAGACAGTAGATCTAGCTGGTCAGTCATAATATTGTAGAGACAGTAGATCTAGCTGGTCTCTCATAATATTATAGGAACATTAGGTCTTGCTGGTCTGTCACAATATGTTAGAGACAGTAGTATAACTATCGGCCTATATCGAGTCTTCCATTCCTCTCAAAAATTTTAGAGAAGGCTGTTGTGCAGCAACTCACTGCCTTCCTGAAGACAAACAATGTATACGAAATGCTTCAGTCTGGTTTTAGACCCCATCATAGCACTGAGACGGCACTTGTGAAGGTGGTAAATGACATTTTAATGGCATCGGACCGAGGCTCTGCATCTGTCCTCGTGCTCCCAGACCTTAGTGCTGCTTTTGATACCATCGATCACCACATTCTTTTGTAGAGATTGGAAACCCAAATTGGTCTACACGGACATGTTCTGGCCTGGTTTAGATCTTATTTGTCGGAAAGATATCAGTTTGTCTCTGTGAATGGTTTGTCCTCTGACAAATCAACTGTAAATTTCGGTATTCCTCAAGGTTCCGTTTTAGGACCACTATTGTTTTCACTATATATGTTACCTCTTGGGGATGTTATTCGAAAACATAATGTTAACTTTCACTGCTATGCAGATGACACAAATCAAATCAAATCAAATGTATTTATATAGCCCTTCGTACATCAGCTGATATCTCAAAGTGCTGTACAGAAACCCAGCCTAAAACCCCAATTAGCAAGCAATGCAGGTGTAGAAGCACGGTGGCTAGGAAAAACTCCCTAGAAAGGCCAATACCTAGGAAGAAACCTAGAGAGGAACCAGGCTATGTGGGGTGGCCAGTCCTCTTCTGGCTGTGCCGGGTGGAGATTATAACAGAACATGGCCAAGATGTTCAAATGTTCATAAATGACCAGCATGGTCGAATAATAATAAGGCAAAACAGTTGAAACTGGAGCAGCAGCACAGTCAGGTGGAAGTTGAAACTGGAGCAGCAGCATGGCCAGGTGGACTGGGGACAGCAAGGAGTCATCATGTCAGGTAGTGCTGGGGCATGGTCCTAGGGCTCAGGTCAGTTGAAACTGGAACAGCAGCATGGCCAGGTGGACTGGGGACAGCAAGGAGTCATCATGTCAGGTAGTCCTGGGGCATGGTCCTAGGGCTCAGGTCCTCCGAGAGAGAGAAAGAAAGAGAGAAGGAGAGAATTAGAGAACGCACACTTAGATTCACACAGGACACCGAATAGGACAGGAGAAGTACTCCAGATATAACAAACTGACCCCAGCCCCCCGACACATAAACTACTGCAGCATAAATACTGGAGGCTGAGACAGGAGGGGTCAGGAGACACTGTGGCCCCATCCGAGGAACCCCCCGGACAGGGCCAAACAGGAAGGATATAACCCCACCCACTTTGCCAAAGCACAGCCCCCACACCACTAGAGGGATTTCTTCAACCACCAACTTACCATCCTGAGACAAGGCTGAGTATAGCCCACAAAGATCTCCGCCACAGGCACAACCCAAGGGGGGGGCGCCAACCCAGACAGGATGACCACAACAGTGAATCAACCCACTCAGGTGACGCACCCCCTCCAGGGACGGCATGAGAGAGCCCCAGCAAGCCAGTGACTCAGCCCCTGTAATAGGGTTAGAGGCAGAGAATCCCAGTGGAAAGAGGGGAACCGGCCAGGCAGAGACAGCAAGGGCGGTTCGTTGCTCCAGAGCCTTTCCGTTCACCTTCCCACTCCTGGGCCAGACTACACTCAATCATATGACCCACTGAAGAGATGAGTCTTCAGTAAAGACTTAAAGGTTGAGACCGAGTTTGCGTCTCTGACATGGGTAGGCAGACCGTTCCATAAAAATGGAGCTCTATAGGAGAAAGCCCTGCCTCCAGCTGTTTGCTTAGAAATTCTAGGGACAATTAGGAGGCCTGCGTCTTGTGACCGTAGCGTACGTGTAGGTATGTACGGCAGGACCAAATCAGAGAGATAGGTAGGAGCAAGCCCATGTAATGCTTTGTAGGTTAGCAGTAAAACCTTGAAATCAGCCCTTGCTTTGACAGGAAGCCAGTGTAGAGAGGCTAGCACTGGAGTAATATGATCAAATTTTTTGGTTCTAGTCAGGATTCTAGCAGCCGTATTTAGCACTAACTGAAGTTTATTTAGTGCTTTATCCGGGTAGCCGGAAAGTAGAGCATTGCAGTAGTCTAACCTAGAAGTGACAAAAGCATGGATTAATTTTTCTGCATCATTTTTGGACAGAAAGTTTCTGATTTTTGCAATGTTACGTAGATGGAAAAAAAGCTGTCCTCGAAATGGTCTTGATATGTTCTTCAAAAGAGAGATCAGGGTCCAGAGTAACGCCGAGGTCCTTCACAGTTTTATTTGAGACGACTGTACAACCATTAAGATGAATTGTCAGATTCAACAGAAGATCTCTTTGTTTCTTGGGACCTAGAACAAGCATCTCTGTTTTGTCCGAGTTTAATAGTAGAAAGTTTGTAGCCATCTACTTCCTTATGTCTGAAACACATGCTTCTAGCGAGGGCAATTTTGGGGCTTCACCATGTTTCATTGAAATGTACAGCTGTGTGTCATCCGCATAGCAGTGAAAGTTTACATTATGTTTTCGAATAACATCCCCAAGAGGTAAAATATATAGTGAAAACAATAGTGGTCCTAAAACGGAACCTTGAGGAACACCGAAATTTACAGTTGATTTGTCAGAGGACAAACCATTCACAGAGACAAACTGATATCTTTCCGACAGATAAGATCTAAACCAGGCCAGAACATGTCCGTGTTGACCAATTTGGGTTTCCAATCTCTCCAAAAGAATGTGGTGATCGATGGTATCAAAAGCAGCACTAAGGTCTAGGAGCACGAGGACAGATGCAGAGCCTCGGTCCGATGCCATTAAAATGTCATTTACCACCTTCACAAGTGCCGTCTCAGTGCTATGATGGGGTCTAAAACCAGACTGAAGCATTTCGTATACATTGTTTGTCTTCAGGAAGGCAGTGAGTTGCTGCGCAACAGCCTTCTCTAAAATTTTTGAGAGGAATGGAAGATTCGATATAGGCCGATAGTTTTTTATATTTTCTGGGTCAAGGTTTGGCTTTTTCAAGAGAGGCTTTATTACTGCCACTTTTAGTGAGTTTGGTACACATCCAGTGGATAGAGAGCCGTTTGTTATGTTCAACATAGGAGGGCCAAGCACAGGAAGCAGCTCTTTCAGTAGTTTAGTTGGAATAGGGTCCAGTATGCAGCTTGAAGGTTTAGAGGCCATGATTATTTTCATCATTGTGTCAAGAAATATAGTGCTAAAACACTTGAGCGGCTCTCTTGATCCTAGGTCCTGGCAGAGTTGTGCAGACTCAGGACAACTGAGGTTTGGAGGAATACGCAGGTTTAAAGAGGAGTCCGTAATTTGCTTTCTAATAATCATAATCTTTTCCTCAAAGAAGTTCATGAATTTATCACTGCTAAAGTGAAAGTCATCCTCTCTTGGGGAATGCTGCTTTTTAGTTAGCTTTGCGACAGTATTAAAAAGGAATTTCGGATTGTTCTTATTTTCCTCAATTAAGTTAGAAAAATAGGATGATCGAGCAGCAGTAAGGGCTCTACGGTACTGCACGGTACCGTCCTTCCAAGCTAGTCGGAAGACTTCCAGTTTGGTGTGGCGCCATTTCCGTTCCAATTTTCTGGAAGCTTGCTTCAGAGCTCGGGTATTTTCTGTGTACCAGGGAGCTAGTTTCTTATGAGACATTTTTTTAGTTTTTAGGGGTGCAACTGCATCTAGGGTATAGCGCAAGGTTAGATTGAGATCCTCAGTTAGGTGGTTAACTGATTTTTGTCCTCTGGCGTCCTTGGGTAGGCAGAGGGAGTCTGGAAGGGCATCAAGGAATCTTTGTGTTGTCTGTGAATTTATAGCACGACTTTTGATGTTCCTTGGTTGGGGTCTAAGCAGATTATTTGTTGCAATTGCAAACGTAATAAAATGGTGGTCCGATAGTCCAGGATTATGAGGAAAAACATTAAGATCCACCACATTTATTCCATGGGACAAAACTAGGTCCAGCGTATGACTGTGACAGTGAGTGGGTCCAGAGACATGTTGGACAAAACCCACTGAGTCGATGATGTCTCCGAAAGCCTTTTGGAGTGGGTCTGTGGACTTTTCCATGTGAATATTAAAGTCACCAAAGATTAGAATATTATCTGCTATGACTACAAGGTCCGATAGGAATTCAGGGAACTCAGTGAGAAACGCTGTATATGGCCCAGGAGGCCTGTAAACAGTAGCTATAAAAAGTGATTGAGTAGGCTGCATAGATTTCATGACTAGAAGCTCAAAAGACGAAAATGTCATTTTTTTTTTGTAAATTGAAATTTGCTATCGTAAATGTTAGCAACACCTCCGCCTTTGCGGGATGCACGGGGGATATGGTCACTAGTGTAGCCAGGAGGTGAGGCCTCATTTAAAACAGTAAATTCATCAGGCTTAAGCCATGTTTCAGTCAGGCCAATCACATCAAGATTATGATCAGTGATTAGTTCATTGACTATAATTGCCTTTGAAGTAAGGGATCTAACATTAAGTAGCCCTATTTTGAGATGTGAGGTATCATGATCTCTTTCAGTAATGACAGGAATGGAGGTGGTCTTTATCCTAGTGAGATTGCTAAGGCGAACACCGCCATGTTTAGTTTTGCCCAACCTAGGTCGAGGCACAGACACGGTCTCAATGGTGATAGCTGAGCTGACTACACTGACTGTGCTAATGGCAGACTCCACTATGCTGGCAGGCTGGCTAACAGCCTGCTGCCTGGCCTGCACCCTATTTCATTGTGGAGCTAGAGGAGTTAGAGCCCTGTCTATGTTGGTAGATAAGATGAGAGCACCCCTCCAGCTAGGATGGAGTCCGTCACTCCTCAGCAGGTCAGGCTTGGTCCTGTTTGTGGGTGAGTCCCAGAAAGAGGGCCAATTATCTACAAATTCTAACTTTTGGGAGGGGCAGAAAACAGTTTTCAACCAGCGATTGAGTTGTGAGACTCTGCTGTAGAGCTCATCACTCCCCCTAATTGGGAGGGGGCCAGAGACAATTACTCGATGCCGACACATCTTTCTAGCTGATATGCACGCAGAAGCTATGTTGCGCTTGGTGATTTCTGACTGTTTCATCCTAACATCGTTGGTGCCGACGTGGATAACAATATCTCTATACTCTCTACACTCGCCAGTTTTAGCTTTAGCCAGCACCATCTTCAGATTAGCCTTAACGTCGGTAGCCCTGCCCCCGGGTAAACAGTGTATGATCGCTGGATGATTCGCTTTAAGTCTAATACTGGAGTAATGGAGTCGCCAATGACTAGAGTTTTCAATTTGTCAGAGCTAATGGTGGGAAGCTTCGGAGTCTCAGACCCCGTAACGGGAGGAGTAGAAACCAGAGAAGAATCGGCCTCTGACTCCGACCTGCTGCTTAATGGGGAAAACCGGTTGAAAGTTTCTGTCGGCTGAATGAGCGACACCGGTTGAGCGTTCCTACAGCATTTCCTTCCAGAAACCGTGAGAAAGTTGTCCGGCTGCGGGGACTGTGCCAGGGGATTTACACTACTATCTGTACTTACTGGTGCCACAGACGCTGTTTCATCCTTTCCTACACTGAAATTACCCTTGCCTAACGATTGCGTCTGAAGCTGGGCTTGCAGCACAGCTATCCTCGCCGTAAGGCGAGAACAGCGGCTGCAATTAGAAGGCATCATGTTAATGTTACTACTTAGCTTCGGCTGTTGGAGGTCCTGACGAATCGTGTCCAGATAAAGCGTCCGGAGTGAAAAGTTGAGGAAAAAATAAATAAATATATGAACAGTAATTAAAAAGTGAAAACCGTAAAGTTGTCAGGTAGCAAAACAGGTTTGCAACAAAACGCACAGCAACTCGAAAACAAGCCTGCAAGTTGTGACCGGAAATGACGTCAGACGTTCACACACGTGAAAGTATTAGATAGATAGACAAACAGCTGTACATTTCAATGAAACATGGTGAAGCCCCAAAATTGCCCTCGCTAGAAGCATGTGTTTCAGACATAAGGAAGTGGATGGCTGCAAACTTTCTACTATTAAACCCAGACAAAACAGAGATGCTTGTTCTAGGTCCCAAGAAACAAAGAGATCTTCTGTTGAATCTGACAATTAATCTTAATGGTTGTACAGTCGTCTCAAATAAAACTGTGAAGGACCTCGGCGTTACTCTGGACCCTGATCTATCAAGAACATATCAAGACCATTTCAAGGACAGCTTTTTTCCATCTACGTAACATTGCAAAAATCAGAAACTTTCTGTCCAAAAATGATGCAGAAAAATTCATCCATGCTTTTGTCACTTCTAGGTTAGACTACTGCAATGCTCTACTTTCCGGCTACCCGGATAAAGCACAGAATAATCTTCAGTTAGTGCTAAATACGGCTGCTAGAATCCTGACTAGAACCCACATTTTTTTTTGCATATTACTCCAGTGCTAGCCTCTCTACACTGGCTTCCTGTCAAAGCAAGGGCTGATTTCAAGGTTTTACTGCTAACCTACAAAGCATTACATGGGCTTGCTCCTACCTATCTCTCTGATTTGGTCCTGCCGTACATACCTACACGTACGCTATGGTCACAAGACGCAGGCCTCCTAATTGTCCCTAGAATTTCTAAGCAAACAGCTGGAGGCAGGGCTTTCTCCTATAGAGCTCCATTTTTATGGAACGGTCTGCCTACCCATGTCAGAGACGCAAACTCGGTCTCAACCTTTATGTCTTTACTGAAGACTCATCTCTTCAGTGGGTCATATGATTGAGTGTAGTCTGGCCCAGGAGTGGGAAGGTGAACGGAAAGGCTCTGGAGCAACGAACCGCCCTTGCTGTCTCTGCCTGGCCGGTTCCCCTCTTTCCACTGGGATTCTCTGCCTCTAACCCTATTACAGGGGCTGAGTCACTGGCTTACTGGGGCTCTCTCATGCCGTCCCTGGAGGGGGTGCGTCACCTGAGTGGGTTGAGTCACTGACGTGATCTTCCTGTCTGGGTTGGCGCTCCCCCTTGGATTGTGCCCTGGCGTAGATCTTTGTGGGCTTTACTCGGCTTTGTCTCAGGATGGTAAGTTGGTGGTTGAAGATATCCCTCTAGTGGTGTGGGGTCTGTGCATTGGCAAAGTGGGTGGGGTTATATCCTTCCTGTTTGGCCCTGTCCGGGGGTATCATCAGATGGGGCCACAGTGTCTCCTGACCCCTCCTGCCTCCAGTATTTATGCTGCAGTAGTTTGTGTCGGGGGGCTAGGGTCAGTTAGATATATCTGGAGTACTTCTCCTGTCTTATCCGGTGTCCTGTGTGAATTTAAGTATGCTCTCTCTAATTCTCTCTTTCTTTCTCTCTCTTGGAGGACCTGAGCCCTAGGTCAGGCCTCAGGACTACCTGGCAGGATGACTCCTTGCTGTCCCCAGTCCACCTGGCCGTGCTGCTGCTCCAGTTTCAACTTTTCTGCCTGCGGTTTTGGAACCCTGACCTGTTCACCGGATGTGCTACCTGTCCCAAACCTGCTGTTTTCAACTCTCTAGAGACAGCAGGAGTGGAAGAGATACTCTTAATGATCGGCTATGAAAAGCCAACTGACATTTACTCCTGGGGTGCTGATCTGCTGCACCCTCGACAACTACTGTGATTAGTATTATTTGACCATGCTGGTCATTTATGAACATTTGAACATCTTGGCCATGTTCTGTTATAATCTCCATCCGGCACAGCCAGAAGAGGGCTGGCCACCCCTCATAGCCTGGTTCCTCTCTAGGTTTCTTCCTAGATTTTGGCCTTTCTCTGGAGTTTTTCCGAGCCACCGTGCTTCTACACCTGCATTGCTTGCTGTTTGGGGTTTTAGGCTGGGTTTCTGTACAGCACTTTGAGATATCAGATGATGTAAGAAGGGCTTTATAAATACATTTGACTTGATCCAAACTCTTTTTTTTGTTTGTCAATTTTTGTTAAATTACATAAATTGTACTGTTTCATTTCAGAGCCTGGATTTTTCCCCTGAGGCTAATATCCATAACATGTTGATATCAATTCATAAGTGGGCAAATGTTTAGGCTTCTACATTGTGAAATCATTACAATACTCCTACTACAATGTTAAAAAATTCTACATTGTGACATTAATTCATTGAAATCATGAAACAACTCAGGGGGAGTTTTCCCCCAGAAACCTCAATTTACTGGTTGCTTATGAGTACATTTCACACTACTTTGGATTATAATTGTAAGGCTCATTTGAATGTCCTGCTTAATATAATGGTTGCTACAGTATTAAGAATTATGTGTAATTATTGAAGAACCGCGTTAATAACAGTTTCCATTTGGATGATGCTAATAAAGTTAAGATTGTTTTGTATTTCACCTTTATTTAACCAGGTAGGCCAGTCGAGAACAAGTTCTCATTTCCAACTGTGACCTGGCCAAGATAAAGCAGTGCAGTGCGACAAAAAAACAACAGTTACATAATCTTGGGATAAACAAACGTACGGTCAATAACACAATAGAAAGTCAATATACAATGTGTGCAAATGGAGTAAGGAGGTAAGGCAATAAATAGGCCATAGTAGCAAAGTAATTACAAATTAACACTGGAGTGATGGATGTGCAGATGATGATGTGGTAGGTAGTTGGATGGGCTATTTACAGATGGGCTGTGTACAGCTGCAGTGATTGGTAAACTGTTCAGATAGCTGATGCCTAAAGTTAGTGAGGGAGAGTCTCTAGCTTCAGTAATTTTTGCAATTCGTTCCAGTCATTGGCAGCAGAGAACTGGAAGGAAAGGCGGCCGAAGTAGGTGTTGGCTTTGGGGATGACCAGTGAGATATACTTCCTGGAGCACGTGCTATGGGTGGGTGTTGCTATGGTGACCAGTGAGCTGAGTTAAGGCGGCCTAGCAAAGACTTATAGATGACCTGGAGCCAGTGGGTTTGGAGACGAATATGTTGCGAGGGCCAGCCGACGAGAGCATACAGGTCGCAGTGGTGGGTGGTATATGGGGCTTTGGTGACAAAACGGATGGCACTGTGATAGACTGCGTCCAGTTTGCTGTGTAGAGTGTTGGAGGCTATTTTGAAAATGACATGACCGAAGTCAAGGATCGGTATGATAGTCAGTTTTACGAGGGTATGTTTGGCAGCGTGAGTGAAGGAGGCTTTGTTGTGAAATAGGAAGCCGATTTTTTAGTTAATTTTGGATTGTAAATGCTTAATATTAGTCTGAAAGGAGAGTCTAACCAGACACCTAGGTATTTATAGTTGTCCACATATTCTAAGTCAGAACCATCCAGAGTAGTGATGCTGGACGGGTGGGTGCGGGCAGCGATCGGTTGAAGAGCTTACATTTAGTTTAACTAACGTTTTAGAGCATTTGTAGGCCACGGAAGGAGTGTTGTATGGCATTGAAGCTCATTTGGAGGTTTGTTAACAGTGCCCAAAGAAGGGCCACATGTATACAGAATGGTGTCATCTGCGTAAAGTTGGATCAAGGAATCACCTGCAGCAAGAGCAACATTGTTGGTATATACAGAGAAGAGAGTCGGCCAGAGATTTGAACCCTGTGGTACCCCCATAGAGACTGCCAGAGGTCCAGACAACAGGCCCTTCGATTTGACACACTGAACTTTTGAGAAGTTGTTCTGAGAAGTAGTTGGTGAACCAGGAGAGTCAGTCATTTGAGTAACCAAGGCTGTTAAGTCTGCCGATAAGAATACAGTGATTGACAGAGTCGAAAGCCATGGCCAGGTTGATGAAGATGGCTACAGAGTATTGTCTCTTATCGACGGCGGTTATGATATACGTTAGGACCTTGAGCGTGGCTGAGGTGCACCAGTGACCAGCTCGGAAAACGGATTGCACAGCAGAGAAGGTACGGTGGGATACAAAATGGTCAGTGATCTGTTTGTTAACCTCTTGGAACTCTGGGGGCGGTATTTCATTTTTGGATAAAAAACGTTCCCCTTTTTAAACTGGATATTTTGTCACGACAAGATGCTATTTCGCCTACAAAAATAATATTTTGGGGAAAAAGGAACATTTGCTATCTAACTGGGAGTCTCGTGAGTGAAAACATCCGAAGTTCTTCAAAGGTAAATGATTTAATTTGATTGCTTTTCTTATTTTCGTGAAATTATTGCCTGCTGCTAGCAGGGCATAATGCTATGCTAGGCTATGATAAACTTACACAAATGCTTGTCTAGCGTTGGCTGTAAAGCATATTTTTTAAATCTGAGATGACAGTGTGATTAACAAAAGGCTAAGCTGTGTCTCAATATATTTCATTTGTGATTTTCATGAATAGGAAGACCGCAGAAGTGTTCCAATCTTTAGGAATCTCTGACGATACGAAAGAGAGGTTGAACAGACTAGTAATAGGGTTGCCACAATGGCGGCAAATAACTTGAGAAAGAGAGGGTCCAGATTGTCTAGCCTAGCTGATTTGTACGGGTCCAGGTTTTGCAAATCTTTCAGAACATCAGCTATCTGGATTTGGGTGAAGGAGAAGCTGGGGAGGCTTGGACAAGTAGCTGCGGGGTGTGTGGAGCTGTTGGCTGTGGTAGCCAGGAGGAAAGCATGGCCAGCCGTAGAGAAATTCTTCTTGAAATTCTCGATTATCGTGGATTTATAGGTGGTGACAGTGTTTCCTAGCCTCATTGCAGTGGGAACCTGGGATGAGGTGCTCTTATTCTCCATGGACTTTACAGTGTCCCAAAACGTTTTGGAGTTAGAGCTACAGGATGCAAATGTTTGTTTGAAAAAGCTAGCTTTTGCTTTTCTAACTGACTGTGTGTATTGGTTCCATACTTCTCTGAAAAGTTGCTCTGGTTCAAGGCTAGCTTCGGGGCTGGGCCACTCGGTAGCAGCTAGCTAGCTGCGATTATCCAGTGTAATGGTCCAGAGCTTACGGCAGGAATACGGTGATGTAGTGGAGAAAAACAGTCCGATATGCTCATGGATGATATAAGTTGAAGTTCATCATATGACAAGCATAACGTTATGACTATAACTACTGTTCCCTGAAGGAGAGAAACTAGGTACAACATACTATTAAATTCACGACTCACTGGAAGCGCCGCCTTCTACAGGTGATGAGTGTGAGGCTCGGATTTATTCCTTAAGTTTAATACCGCTCTTCACCGACCCAGGAAGGGGTAGAGACAAACAGGCATTGTACCTCGTTTCCCTCCTTCAGTGAACACTAATTATAGTGTTAGGTTCTAATTTTTCAGAGTGAACAACTCACGAACACTAGAGAAGCTTAACCATGTTTAAATATTCCCAAAGGGTCTATACAGCTGTAATTCAGACAAAAACGTGTTGTGTCGATGACCGGCTCCCTTCTAGTCAGGTTGTGTCGACGACCGGCTCCCTCCTAGTCAGGTTGTGTCGATGACCGGCTCCCTCCTAGTCGGGTTGTGTCGATGACCGGCTCCTTCCTAGTCAGGTTGTGTAGATGACCGGCTCCCTCCTAGTCAGATTATATTGGCGACTGCCTCCCTCTAGTCACTAGTGTGTCTTATTTATTTAATCAAACAGCGTGCTTAAAGCATCATATGTTCAGTACATATAGATTTTATAGAAACAAGTGGGGCGATTGATAGAAATTACAGATGACTCTTGGTTGACCGTGGATCAAATCCAGGCTGTATCATAACCGGCCGTGATTGGGAGTCCCATAGGGCGGCGCAATTATAGAACATACTATGTAGCCTCAAAATCTGTTTAAAACAATAATTTTGACCTCATGGATGGCCAGTCCTTGTACTCATAGTGTAGTGAATTCAGGGGGTAGCCCTGGGCTGAACTCAAACCTGGGTCCAGCAACTGTCAAGCCAACACCTTAAAACTGTTACACCAAGAAGATTCTAAATAATAATATACAATCATATCTTCTCATTTTTCTTTCTATAGAATCCTAAAACTCACTAGCTTCTAGAACTCTCGTCCCCTTGGAACGAGCCCAAACAAAACTAAATCTCCAATACAGGAAAACCGTGCAGTCAAAATAAATTGTGATCCATGGCAACTCACTGACTAAACACAAACATTTGACTGCCCAGTATAGGAATAAAGACAATTAGAATTTGAATGTTGTCAAGAAATACTGGAGTGATGTCAGATTGGTCTATAATAAATTTGATTATCAATTATAGTGTTTTCATGTGTGTATATACACATTTTTTTTTATTTTACCTTTATTTTACTAGGCAAGTCAGTTAAAAGAACAAAGTCTTATTTTCAATGACGGCCTAGGAACAGTGGGTGAACTGCCTGTTCAGGGGCAGAACGACAGATTTGTACCTTGTCAGCTCTGGGGTTTGAACTCACAACCTTCCGGTTACTAGTCCACCGCTCTAACCACTAGGCTACCCTGCTGTCCACAAACATCTGCAACAATGATCAATTATCATATTACATGCATTTTTTTCCACTTGAAGAAAACAGCTCACTACATTTTGAAGTGCTGCATGTTGATTAAAGTGGTTCACCAACACAGTAAGTGTAACACAGCTCTTTTTTTTGTTAGTCACTTTTTGTTTAATAATACTCTTTCAATTCAGAGCCTGGATTTCCCCCTGAGGTTAATATCCATATCATGCTGCAATCAATTGAACAGGGTAAACAATAAGGTAGAACATCATTAAAACACTCCTACTACAATGCTAAAACATTCTACATTGTGACATCATTAAAATACTCCTACTACAATGTTAAAACATTCTACATTGTGACATCATTAAAACACTCCTACTACAATGCTAAAACATTCTACATTGTGACATCATTAAAACACTCCTACTACAATGTTAAAACATTCTACATTGTGACATCATTAAAACACTCCTACTACAATGTTAAAACATTTTACATTGTGACATTATTTCAGTGATATCATGAAACAACTTCTTCATGTATGTATTTTCTGATGTTTGATCAGAGATCTTTTATCAGAGTATCTCTTGTCACATTGATCACAGCTATAAGGCTTCTCTCCTGTGTGTGTTCTCTGGTGTTGAGTCAGATGGCTAGCTTGAACAAAACTCCTCCCACATTGATCACACATATAAGGTTTCTCTCCTGTGTGTGTTCTCTGGTGTTGAGTCAGATGGCTAGCTTTAACAAAACTCCTCCCACATTGATCACACATATAAGGTTTCTCTCCTGTGTGTTTTCTCTGGTGTAATGTCAGATCGCCAGATGTAGTAAAACTCCTCCCACATTGACCACAGCTATAAGGTTTTTCTCCTGTGTGTGTTCTCTTGTGTTGAGTCAGATGGCTAGCTTGAACAAATCTCCTCCCACATTGATCACACATATAAGGTTTCTCTCCTGTGTGTGTTCTCTGGTGTTGAGTCAGATGGCTAGCTTTAACAAAACTCCTCCCACATTGATCACACATATAAGGTTTCTCTCCTGTGTGTTTTCTCTGGTGTAATGTCAGATCGCTAGATGTAGTAAAACTCCTCCCACATTGACCACAGCTATAAGGTTTTTCTCCTGTGTGTGTTCTCTGGTGTTGAGTCAGCTGGCTAGCTTGAACAAAACTCCTCCCACATTGATCACACATATAAGGTTTCTCTCCTGTGTGTTTTCTCTGGTGTAATGTCAGACCGCTAGATGTAGTAAAACTCCTCCCACATTGACCACAGCTATAAGGTTTTTCTCCTGTGTGTGTTCTCTGGTGTACTGTCAGAATGCTAGATGTAGTAAAACTCCTCCCACATTGATCACAGCTATAAGGTTTCTCTCCTGTGTGTGTTCTCTGGTGTTTAGTCAGATGGCTAGCTTGAACAAAACTCCTCCCACATTGACCACAGCTATAAGGTTTCTCTCCTGTGTGTGTTCTCTGGTGTATTTTAAGTTCTGATGAAGATTTGCAACCTTTCCCACAGTCAGAGCAGCAATGAGATTTCTTCCCTGTGGGTCTCTGCTGGTGTTTCTTGAGGTGTTTTGAAGTGGAGAGACTCTCCTCTGCCTCTTCAGCATCATGAGGTTGTTGAGGCCCCCCAGAGGATCCACGATAGTCAGGTCTCTCTCCTGTGTGAACAAAAAGTCAGACAGGTGGTTTAAGGCCCACAACAGCAAAAATACACTGTAAAAAGGTGATGCCAACAGCATAGCCATTATGTTGTTCAAACAATGATGTCTGTAATGAATGTGAATTATTCGTCTTAAGACAGTCAAGTGAACAACAGTCATATTTTGTCTGGTTTTCCCATTAGTAGTAACATCTTCGATTGTATGCAAGAAATACGTTGTTGAAGTTGTTGAAATCCTAAGCAGTGTGCCAGACAACTTTTGGTCTCCAATATAGGCACCTTTCAGTAGGTCTATGGTTGTTGTTAGGTGAAGTTATGGGTCCTACAGTAGGTCTATGGTATTGGGATAACTATCGGTTTCCGCATTTATTATGGAGGAGTTTCTGCAACCAAATGGCATTTTAGCAAACAGAGGGCGATGCAGAGAGCGATGCACCTATTTGGGGATGTCTGATAGTATTTACGCACCACCACTAATGATTTGTGGAGCTTCTCAAAGTAATTTTCTTTTCACCTCAAACAGCAAGAAAAACAAAGTCTTACAAATACTTTGAGGAACTATTGATTAGAGTAAAATATTTCCAGCTCTCACTCTTGATAACCACTCGACATGAAAGGCAAAAATGTAATGCTCTGCTCTGATCCAGTGGAAATGTCATACAATACCTGATTACTTCTTATCCCCTTCACAAATAGCCTACAGCTGTGTCTGTTCCAAACTCACTGGTGCAGGAAACTGAGAGCCCAGAATATTTTATACAATGTTGTTTATTTTTTGTATATATATTTTTTTAAACTTTATTTAACTAGGCAAGTCAGTTAAGAACAAATTCTTATTTTCAATGACGGCCTAGGAACAGTGAGTTAACTGCCTGTTCAGGGGCAGAACGACAGATTTGTACCTTGTCAGATCGGGGATATGAACTTGCAACCTTTCGGTTACTAGTCCAACACTCTAACCACTAGGCCGCCCCGTTATCATGTTGTTTCAGACAGACCTAGAATATTTTATACAATGTTATCTTGATCTCTGGTTCCCTCGAGTCATTTGTGTGTCTCAATTATTTAATAAAAACAGGTGATTCCTACGTTGATGATGTAAAGAATATTTGCTGCTCTGTGGTGTGTAATGAGGAGCAACCAGAAGCTGCACGCATTTATGAAATTGCTTATTCCAGTTACTAATAAGCATGCACCCATTAAGAAAATTACTGTAAAAGCTGTTAAATCCCAGTGGAATGATGAGGAATTGAAAAATGGCATGGTTGAGAAGGATGAGGCAAAAGGAATGGCAAATAAGTCTGGCTGTACAACCGATTGGCAAACGTCCTGCATATTGAGAAATCATGTGACTAAACTGAATAAAAAGAAAAACGACAAAATGAAACAAAGATAGATGACAAAGAATGATAGTAAAAAGCATTTGAGAACCTTACATACAATGTTAGGAAAAAAATTAACTGAATCAGATGGCTCATTCATCACAAAGCCCAGTACTTGTATGATTTTTCATTGGCAAGATTAGCAAACGTAGGCATGTCATACCAGCAACAAACGCTGACACTACACTTCCAAGTATATCTGACCAAATTATGAAAGACAAGCATTGTAATTCAGAATTCCGTAAAGTCAGTGTGGAAGAGGTGAATAAAATTATTGTTGTCCATAAACAATGACAAGCCACCAGGGTCTGACAATCTAGATGGAAACTTACTGAGGATAATAGCGGACTATATTTCCACTCCTATTTTCCGTATCTTTAATTTAAGCCTACTGGAGAGCGTGTGCCCTCAGGCCTGGAGGGAAGCTAGTCATTCAATATGTCCTATGCTCTGCATAGTTAGCTCCAGGTAAAATGTTGCACTTATTCAGCCATTCTGTGACCAAAAACAAGCTACATATGGACAGTGCCAAAATAAACTGACTCTGAAAATCAAAGCGCCTCTCAACCTAGCTGGAAATGGGACAAACGGACCCCTTCTGTGGTAACAGACTGGGACGATTTCTAATCAAATCTAATTCCCAGGAACGGGGTTCATATGAACCACAGAGACTGTGTGGAATAATAACATGGCCGTGTCCAACCCTGCTGGTTCCCTCGACTCGGCTACCAACCACCAATCTGCAACAGGGCCCTTTACCTGTATCAATAGACACTTCATAGTGAGCTACAGGTAGGAATCAGCAATGAATCCCAATAATGAGCCACCTATGGGAGGGGTATCACTTTGTGGACAAATCTCAACGTATTACTGCTACCCTGGGGAGATTGCTATACCCCTTGAACATCGGCTCCAACCCTTGGATGTGTCAGGCTTGCCACATCAGACTACAAAGGGAAGCCCAGACGATAACTGCCCAGTGACACAAGCCTACAAGACGAGCTAAATAACTTCTATGCTCGCTTCGAGGTAAGTAACACTGAAACATGCATGAGAGCATCAGCTGTTTCGGACGACTTTGTGATCACGCTCTCCGCAGCCGATGTGAATGTTAACCTGTTTAAAGGTCTTACTCACAAGGCCGCAGGGCCAGATGGATTACCAGGATGTGTATTCCAAGCACGCGCTGACCAACTGGCAAGGGTCTTCACTGACATTTTCACCCCCTGTCTGAGTCTGTAATACCAACATGTTTCAGACCACCATAGTGTTCTTGGGCACATGGACGAAGGCAACCTGCCTAAATGACTACCGACTCATAACACGCACGTCTGTAGCCATGAAGTGCTTTGAAAGGCTGGTCATGGCTCATATCAACACCATTATCCCGGAAACCCTAGACCCACTCCAATTTGCATACCGTCCCAACAGATCCACAGATGATGCAATCTCTACTGCACTCCACACTGCTCTTTCCCACCTGGACAAAAGGAACACCTATGTGAGAATGCTGTTCATTGACTACAGCTCAGCGTCCAACACCATAGTCCTTCAAAGAGCATCACTAAGTGAAGGACCCTGGAACTAAACACTGAGCATGCCCCATTCTCATTGAAGGGGTTGTAGTAGAGCAGGTTGAGAGCTTCAAGTTCCTTGGTATCCACATCCTTGGTGTCCACATTATAGGCTTAGTTAACTGGTGAACTGTTGAAATCATGGAAACAAAGAATATTCTAATTCTAGATTTGGAATAGAATGTGCAGCACCTTTAATATATTGTTGTTTGACATGACTAACAATTAATAAACCAGGGAGGAATTACTGACAGAGTAGGAGCATGGTGGAGACATCAAAGAGAGGAAAATCAGGAAGGGAAATGACAGCAAGTAGTGCAGACGAAAGGGTTAACAAGTTGGTGAAACAACAGATGTGCTGGAATAAAAACAATATAGATGGAATGAGAACAATATAGATGCTACTTTGAGAACACAAACTCTCACATCTTTCACAGCACAGAGCGAGGGTGTCCGGGGGATGAAAGGAGGAGCAATGGAGGAAGCATTGAGGGATTATCTTGGCGTGAGTACAGTTGGTGAGACTGAGTGGACGATGGTGAAGAACAGTGGAGTGAAAAGGGCTAAAGTTGGTAATGAACAGCAGTTTAGGGTCGGAGTGGGAATCATCAGCAAGGATGTTTTTGTGGGTGACCTGTTAACGGTCTCAAAGATGGCAAAGGATGAATTGGGTAAGTGGAATCGGTTCGAGTGACCAGGAGTAGTATGATGCCGATTGGGTGTCAACAGCGCAAAAGGAGAAAGCTTTGTGTGGTTTAGGTTAAACATTTCAGGTAGGTGGATTAAAATTAATGATAGACGAAAGGTTTTAGTGTGGTTTGGTGAAGTGGTTCTCCCATCTTATGTAAAACCTATACAGAAGCCGCTGCAATTTGGACCTGTGGCAAGTGTTTGACGAAGGAATAAATATGTCATAGTGAGATGAAACATGTTGGAATTGTGATGGGAATCACGTTCCCGAGTTCCCGGAGTGAACTGAAGGAGGTCGTAGTAGCTAGGATGATCAGGCCCATCCAGCAGGTGTCCTATGTGGAGGCAGTGAAAATAGCCGAAGGAGTAGAGAGGAGAAGGTAGTTCATGTCCCACAGTCTGCAGTGAAGCCATGCAGGAGAAGGATCCCATCAGACAAATAGTGAAAGAGGTGGACTTTGTTGTGTTTATAGAGCAAGTGATAAAATGCATTAATAAATTATTAGTAACCTTCGTCCACAACTACCAGTTTCCAAAATTGTGTTTGCATTGCCCTCACTGCTGCAGTGATAAATTGCATTAATAATAAACTAATAAAACATCTAAGAAGCTAGACATCATTGTGAAGGCGGCAAATGGATTTCTGGATCTCCAGGACTTCAGACAAAATGTTACAGGGAGAACTGAATGAAGAAGTTCCCCCTCCCAGGTTCCTGAACCTGTGTAGGGATCTGAATAGTACCATTTTTGTTTGAAATTCAGGGTATTGGAGTGAATTTGGTTAGGTGTTTATTTTACGTAATTAGTATGATTTTTTAATCCCATTTCTTTTTGCGTTTTGGTAATTTTTTATAACCCCATACAGTAGGTGGCAGCAATACACCTGATGAGTGTAGTCTGACAATGAACCTCAGAGAAGAAGATGTGTTGGAACCAAAGAGTTGGTCATTGTTTCCAGTTGACCCCTAATTAGATGTTACATTACATGTTGTTTTCTTAATTCATGTAGCCTGCTAGCTAGCAAACATCTTCATACTTCCGCTTACTCCTCTCCGATACGATACCGCTGCACAAACATGCTTATCTTCGCCTACAACAGCACTGGTCCCAGGCAGTATTAGCTAGCTACGTTTGCTCTGACTCTTAATACATTTAGCAAGCTAGCTAGCCTGCTAACTAGCGATTAGCAGCTAACATTATTTGACCAATAACTTGTGTAACAGTATAACTTTAACAGTATAACTTTAGACCGTCCCCTCGACCATACCCAGGCGCGAACCAGGGACCCTCTGCACACAACGTTACCCATCACTCCACAAAAGCAGCGGCAGAGCATTTCAGCCGTATTACCCCACCAGAAACCAAAACATAAGCTCGTATAACGCCACTGTTTGTAAACTAATACTATATGGCTGAGGAGTAGGGTCGATCCAAGCGTTCTGACCTCACAATGACAGTAAAGCACCCAAGCTAACTGGCTAACGTTGGATAGCTTGCTAGACACAAATCAGAGAAAAACTCACTCTTACCATTTTACTTGCCCTAGCAGAGCTGGTTAGGCTGTTTTCATGTTATCCAGAGCGTTGGTGACTAACTGTGCTGCTGGCAACAGTTTAATTTGAGCTTTTTTGCAGATGTTTACTGACACCGGCCATAGTCAACAAGTTATTAAATTCATCAGTAATTCTGCTCTCTAATCAAGTCAATAAACATTGGGTAGTTAATTAGAATATAGTTACTAAACTGGCAGGTTTGATGTATAAGTAGCCAACTAACGTTAGGTACCTAGTTAACATACCGATACATACTGCTGTAAAGCTATGCTATGCATTTTGTAAGGATAGTGTAGCTAACATAACGTGTAACGTAACTTATTTGAAAAGTTATTACTTTATTACATTGCGCAACATTTGTCGATTATTTAAAGCAGTTCATTTGTATCCGCTCTCGTTGTACTTTGGCTGAATATTTTCCTCCATTTTCTTCAAATCTGAAAACGGTGTGAAGCACATTTCCTGAAGAATTTCATTATGGCCCGAAAGTACTAAGCGTATGGGGTAAACAGTTGAAATAAACTCATGAGGCATGCGTTATATTCTTCAAGAATCAATGCCTATAAATAAAATAATTTAAAAGTCAAAATATGGATGTAGCAGTTGCAAATGTCCCCTTTAACACCACACATCAGTTCAACAACCGCAGAGTTTGTGCTTCTGTTAAGACAGTACTTACTAGTGTTAATCAGGGCCGGTTCATCGTTGGAACCATCGGACGCCTTAAGATGCGTTTGGGAAACCGGGCACAGATATCCAGTTTCCTCCTCTTCTTCATTGTTCGATGACACAGTCACCTCCCCCTCTGCTTCTTTCACTGAAACGTCGTCGCCCTCTTTCATTCTGAACGAGTTTTCCCTCTTCTTTAAATGAGACGTCTTTCTCTTCTTCTTTCACGGTAACAGCCTCAACCTCTACTTGTTTTTGTATTGCAACAGCCTCCTCCTCTTTCACGAGAGCTTCCTTCTCCATCCAGCAGACCTCCTCTTCTTCAGCAGGAACGGGGTTAAGTTTGAGACTGGAGCTATGAGGCATGTACTGAAGTCGCTAAGTATAATTCAAAGCAGTGTCCCTTTATCAGCAGCACGTGATCAATGACGTCTGAAGTATCATTTCGTCGAACACCTGATTGGTATTGATTAATTTGGGCTCGTTCGACATTGCAGCCGACAGTGCAGGTGGCTGCTGACTGCTGACTGACTAATTTACAAATCACCTTGCATCAGAAATAACTACTCATTATTATTTATAAATGTATATATGACATAAAGGCTTCGCTGCTACGGTGTGGGACTTCATCTATAATAATGTGGCTGTTCTAAATTCTGTGTCGCTCAAAGCCTTGAGTAATGAACCTATTTTTGACACAATTGGCTGGAAAGAGTCAATGCTTCAGGAAGATTTGTTTCAACCATCACTACTTTTCAGCATGTTTTCTGTGAATTAGACTACGGGAGTTTTGTAACTTTTTCCACCTTGGCTTACTGTTAGTTGGGTTCTAACTGGTCTCCTGTAGTTGGTCTCACTGACCATAACCGTACTATGCTGGTTAGGCTAATAGCTAGTTGGCTAAATAGCTTGTGTTAGCTGGCTGGCTAAGATAACTGCATATAGCTAACATTCTTTGATATTTGGTTAGATGGCATTATATATTTCCAAAACTGTGGTTTACTTTAATCACCCAAGTCATGAGCGCAAATAATTTTTAACTTAAAGTTCTACATTTGAAGTTATTTATGTTGTAGTTGACATCATAGGGAATAGGCTGGTCCTGTATATTACTTCACACCTGACTTTGGCATTCTTCTGAATTCTGATTGGTTTAATGTAATAACTCCTAAAATAGAAGTGTGAGGTGTTACTTTGCATTGGAAATGTTAAAATATTGTATTTGATATTTTATAAACAATACAAAACATACAAACGA
Source organism: Oncorhynchus kisutch (assembly GCF_002021735.2). Classification (NCBI taxonomy): domain Eukaryota; kingdom Metazoa; phylum Chordata; class Actinopteri; order Salmoniformes; family Salmonidae; genus Oncorhynchus; species Oncorhynchus kisutch. The sequence continues at coordinate 134,519 of NW_022262519.1, forward strand.
CATCATACAAACATTCACTGCCCAGACCCACTAGAACACACCCCCATCTCCATTAACTACATCACACCTGTCCAGACCCACTAGAACACACCCCCATCTCCATTATCTACATCACACCTGCCCAGACCCACTAGAACACACCCCCATCTCCATTAACTACATAACACCTGTCCAGACCCACTAGAACACACCCCCATCTCCATTATCTACATCACACCTGCCCAGACCCACTAGAACACACCCCCATCTCCATTAACTACATCACACCTGTCCAGACCCACTAGAACACACCCCCATCTCCATTATCTACATCACACCTGCCCAGACCCACTAGAACACACCCCCATCTCCATGAACTACATCACACCTGCCCAGACCCACTAGAACACACCCCCATCTCCATTAACTACATCACACCTGTCCAGACCCACTAGAACACACCCCCATCTCCATTAACTACATCACACCTGTCCAGACCCACTAGAACACACCCCCATCTCCATTATCTACATCACACCTGCCCAGACCCACTAGAACACACCCCCATCTCCATTAACTACATCACACCTGTCCAGACCCACTAGAACACACCCCCATCTCCATTATCTACATCACACCTGCCCAGACCCACTAGAACACACCCCCATCTCCATTAACTACATCACACCTGTCCAGACCCACTAGAACACACCCCCATCTCCATTATCTACATCACACCTGCCCAGACCCACTAGAACACACCCCCATCTCCATTATCTACATCACACCTGCCCAGACCCACTAGAACACACCCCCATCTCCATTAACTACATCACACCTGCCCAGACCCACTAGAACACACCCCCATCTCCATTAACTACATCACACCTGCCCAGACCCACTAGAACACACCTCCATCTCCATTAACTACATCACACCTGTCCAGACCCACTAGAACACACCCCCATCTCCATTAACTACATCACACCTGTCCAGACCCACTAGAACACACCCCCATCTCCATTATCTACATCACACCTGCCCAGACCCACTAGAACACACCCCCATCTCCATTAACTACATCACACCTGTCCAGACCCACTAGAACACACCCCCATCTCCATTATCTACATCACACCTGCCCAGACCCACTAGAACACACCCCCATCTCCATTAACTACATCACACCTGTCCAGACCCACTAGAACACACCCCCATCTCCATTATCTACATCACACCTGCCCAGACCCACTAGAACACACCCCCATCTCCATTAACTACATCACACCTGCCCAGACCCACTAGAACACACCTCCATCTCCATTAACTACATCACACCTGCCCAGACCCACTAGAACACACCCCCATCTCCATTAACTACATCACACCTGCCCAGACCCACTAGAACACACCTCCATCTCCATTAACTACATCACACCTGCCCAGACCCACTAGAACACACCCCCGTCTCCAGCGCCGCATCAGCACCATTTTATTTCTCTCCGTCACTTTCAACTTTTAGATAATAAAGCCATTTTACCTTTCTATTGAATTAACAACAGAGGATTGGTTGATTTCCAGGTTTGAAGTATAATATTTAAGATGACTGATTAGAAAAGTATCATCCAACCATCAGGTACATATTCCATGTCTTGAAATATGCAGACAGACCTATTTAAATTAAATTTACATTATAACACTGTACTTCTGACAGCCAACTTTCGAACTCCTCCCATAACTTTATGACATCGTAACATTCCCAGAAGGATTATTGAGTCATTGTTAGTTTTACACTTAAGACATAACTGTCGTTATGCTGTAGAATTTGTGAATTTGACATGTCAGTTGGAATAATGATAGATTTCTGGAGGGACCCTTGTCACTACAACCAATCAGTGAGCAGCTTCCCTTCCCCCACATCTCAGGCAGTTGTGTTACTCGCAACACTTCCCCTGCTTTCCTCAACAATGGAGAAGCCCCCTGAGCTAAAGCCTTGCCATTTTTACAAATAGGAAATAATATTTCATGTTTTACTCGTACCTCAGCCAGCATTGTGAATGGTTAGGAAATAATATGTCATGTTTTACTCATACCTCAGCCAGCATTGTGAATGGTTAGGAAACAATATGTCATGTTTTACTCGTACCGCAGTCAGCATTGTGAATGGTTAGGAAATAATATGTCATGTTTTACTCGTACCTCAGCCAGCATTGTGAATGGTTAGGAAATAATATGTCATGTTTTACTCGTACCTCAGCCAGCATTGTGAATGGTTAGGAAATAATATGTCATGTTTTACTCGTACCTCAGTCAGCATTGTGAATGGTTAGGAAACAATATGTCATGTTTTACTCATACCTCAGTCAGCATTGTGTCGCCAAGGTGGTGAATTAGTGAATAGACACAGAGCTTAATGTGAGTTTCCTTCAGTAGCTCTCCTGATCTTGCGCTGTAATATTCAGAATACATTGTGAAAAACTAAAATCTTGGCTCACCATTTTTTGCTCCAACCAGATATACTACATCCATAACTAGTGGTTTCCTCATTACCAGATATACTACATGATTAACTAGTGGTTTCCTCATTAGCAGATATACTACATCCATAACTAGTGGTTTCCTCATTAGCAGATATACTACATCCATAACTAGTGGTTTCCTCATTAGCAGATATACTACATCCATAACTAGTGGTTTCCTCATCACCAGATATACTACATCCATAACTAGTGGTTTCCTCATTACCAGATATACTACATCCATAACTAGTGGTTTCCTCATTACCAGATATACTACATCCATAACTAGCAGTTTCCTCATTACCAGATATACTACATCCATAACTAGTGGTTTCCTCATTACCAGATATACTACATCCATAACTAGTGGTTTCCTCATTACCAGATATACTACATCCATAACTAGCAGTTTCCTCATTAGCAGGGAGGAGTTTCTGCAACCAAATTGTGTGTGCGCCGCCCTCGTGCTGCAGTTTTATTAAACACAGAAAAGGGCCAAAATTGGAGACTAAAAGTCGTCTGACACACTGCTTAGAGTTTCAGCAACTTTAATAACTTGTTTCTATCCTCCAATCATCGATGTTACTACTAATGTGAAAACAAAATTGTTGCTCACTTGACTGTTTTAAGACATTTGTCAAATAATTTAACAGACGTCAATTGTTGTACAACTTCATGGGTACGCTCTGGGCATCACCTTTTAACTCAAATAAACAGTGGATTTCTGCTGTTTTGAGCCTTTAACCATCTGTCTGACTTTGTTGTTCACACAGGAGAACAACATCATGATGCTGACAAGGCAGAGAAGAGTCTCTCCAGATCAGAACACCTCAAGAAGCACCTGCAGAACCCACAGGGAAGAAATCTCACCACTGCTCTGAACGTGGGAAGAGTTACTCAAGATCAGATTCACTTAAACTACACAAGAGAATACACCAGCGAGTATACACAGAAGAGAAACCTCACCACTGTCTTCTACCTTGTCATTATAGCGCATGGTCCATCTTAGTATGAAAAACAGTATCAATTCAGTGCATGGTATGTAAGTTTAGTATCACTTTTCAACCAACCCAGTGCATTTGTTGAAAATGAAAAATGTTTAAATGAACAATACATCAAAGGATTCAACTACTGAAAACTGAAACAGACAAATGGATCAAACAGATCAATCCCACTTTTCCAGCCTGCTGAAGGCGTGGTGGAGTGGTGAACACCACCCCCGGCTCTACCAGGGGCTTGAGGTGGTCTCCCACAGCTCTGCTTATGTCATGTTCTGTGGCCTTGCCGTTCCATTTCTTGACTGCCCCTGCAACACAGAAAGAAATATATTTAGTAATATTATATAAAACTCTCAAAGTAATGGATATGGAGCATTTATGGCCTCAGTTACACCTGGCACCTAAATGTGATTTCTGTCATCCGATCGCTCCATTAGGTTCAGATCTAACAGGATGGGCCTTGGACGCAGTCAAGCCACCAAATATGCATAAGCAATGTAAAGAGATGTGGGGAAAAGTAAACATAATATCAAAGAACAAATGTTTGTGTCTGAGGGAAAATGAACTTTCATACAGCCAAAGGGGTGAGAAATTACACCAATATCAGTGGACAATTTGTACTAATGTAAATAAACATGGATGATGGAACATATTACCTTTTGCTAACGTGATGAACCATTAAGGGGACATAAATATTTACCATCTTTGACCTCTCACCTCTCTGGCTGTAGAAGTGTTCTTCCTAACCAGTCCCTCAACAGCTCTCTGACTGAGCTCCACCATCACTGGGTCTTCAGAGGAGAGGAAGGCTGAGGAGGAATGGAAGGATGAATGGATCAGTCAGTCAATAAAGTGTAGAGCTGCTGTCTGACAAAATCACTATTTCAGTAGTTCATTAAAGGAAATAAGGCTTTATGACTGCTGAATACCAACTATTTATCACTTAGATTGTGTATTTTCAGGTAGAGATAGATCCTTGGGAAGTCACTAGCCCGTTGAAGTTGACATTTACAATGGTTAAGGTAGGGTTTAGGGTAGGGATGTCCCAAGGATCCCAGATAGCATTGACCATTGTGCATTCTTCTGTCTCTTTTACATAGCAGGTGATGGGTTCTGACTTCTGGACTTTTAAATATGAAATATCTTTATTATGTGAAATCTAATGAAACAATAATGTATGTTGATGCTAATATGATGTACAATATTCCATGATGTTTCTATATGATAATAATAGCCTAATATATTTAATATGCCATACACAATTTTTTTTTAACAGTTTCACTAATTAATTTTAATTAACGTAATTATCATGATTCAACATCAGTTCACCGTCTCACCTCTTACTGTATTGGAGCAGCAGCAGCTGACTGCCCAGTTCAACATCAGTTCACGTCTCACCTCTTACTGTATTGGAGCAGCAGCAGCTGACTGCCCAGTTCAACATCAGTTCGTTGATGCTAATCATCATGTTTTGAATCTGAGAGTAAATAGATTCGATTACAACTCCAAAAATGAAGGGTTCAACTGGAGTTGTTCTCGGATCCCCTAAGAACCGTAGGGTTCTTGGTCAATGAAAAACAGCCCCAAAAGGTACTTCAAAGAACTTGTTAGAAGGTGGGTTCATCGAGGAACCTCCGTTGTTGCTGGACTTTTTCCGGGAACTTCGCAATTACAACTGAAAACGATGGTGACAAGTTTGGATGCGACAACAAGATAAAAAGGTTCAGTTGGGTTGATGTTTGCCTCTGAATATGTCTAGAAATAATAATTACAATAATATAACATACTAATAATGAATAACGAAGACAATGATGGTTTTCTGTGAATATCTTCCGTAACGTTACTATAGTTAATTACCGTAAATATTAGAAAGCCGGGTTTGACCGTCGGCGTTGTATGAGCTACAGTACAGTTCGGTTATCTAGCTAGATAACGTTATGTCCTAACTAGGCACAACAAGGTTTGCATTATTTCCCTCAACTATATTCGTTCCCATATATTGTATATCGTTTCCATAAAGCCAACATGGCTTTACACTCATTAACGTAAGTTTCCAATCTAGAGCAGTTCTCAGTTTTGTGATAATGAACTAGCAAACGTTAACTAACTAGGTAAGGACGGTGACCTGTCCAGACGAGATGTACAACGAACTGAATCGTCAATGGAGGTCTTTCTCTTTATATAGCCTGCTACAGCCATCAACACTATTAACTCACAAGGGGGCATAATGTTACATGTACAATACTATCCCATTTTGGAAACGTTACATGTACAATAGTATCCCATTTTGGAAACGTTACATGGACAATACTATCCCATTTTGGAAATGTTACATGGACAATACTATCCCATTTTGGAAACGTTACATGTACAATACTATCCCATTTTGGAAACGTTACATGTACAATACTATCCCATTTTGGAAACGTTACATGTACAATACTATCCCATTTGGAAACGTTACATGGACAATACTATCCCATTTTGGAAACGTTACATGGACAATACTATCCCATTTTGGAAACGTTACATGGACAATACTATCCCATTTTGGAAACGTTACATGGACAATACTATCCCATTTTGGAAACGTTACATGGACAATACTATCCCATTTTGGAAACGTTACATGGACAATACTATCCCATTTTGGAAACGTTACATGGACAATACTATCCCATTTTGGAAACGTTACATGTCCGCGTTAATTATCTTAATTATCTTTTCAGAACATCTCAGAAATGAATCAAGTCCATTGAATGGATATAGACAAAAAGAGAATTCAATGACTAGCAGAGGTAGAGAGGCGAGGCAGGGGTGAGGACATCATCCTGCTATTTTGACAGTCCCTGAAGGAAAATACAGAAGAGGTATTCCTTCCCTTTCTCTAATGTATTTTGTAATAAAACTGGCAAGTGTAGTAAGATCAATGCTTTACTAGGACTGGAGACCACAGCAGCGATTCTGCTCTTGCCCTACCTCTTCAGGACCCGAGTGGCCTTTATGTGCGTGACAAGGTATGCTTATGCACCATTCATCTGTTTCTTCATAAACATAGGTGTGCATGCTTATATAAAACTACAGCTGAACATTTGTTATGGTCTTTGTTAATTGTATGTGTGTTCATCTTTTATTACTTTTGTTGACACAGATTTCACCGCTCTTCACTCCTTTACTGCACAACGGCGGAAATCCATTTCACCATGAGAGTGAAATCCCGCTGGCCTTTGATGGGGAGAACATCCACGCCCTCGAGGACGTCTCCATGGGACTTGGGGCTCCGCTAGGGCTGTATTTTTTTAATTTTCCCTTAAATTTCCCCAAAATGTCAGAAAAACATTTATGTTGTTAAGTTACTGTGTTCTGGGGGTAAGAGAAGTTGGGTGAAGTTACCAGGGCCAGTCATAAAGATGGCAAACTTCCTAACATAACTAAGTGAATATGATATACACACTAAAGCAGAAAAATCTAATTGACCAAGTCTACAATGTTGTTAGTTTACCTATGATTCATTTTTAATGTATGTTGTTTTTATTGTACATCATTATTTGTATATATTTTTAAATGTCATGAAAAGCACTATATGAGGTAAATGTATTATTTATTATGGTCTGACATGTCTGCAGAAATGTTGCAATTTTGTAATGTGTTTTGTTTGGTAAATAGTTTTGTAAATATTAATTCACATTTGTTGTGCCACTAAATAAACAATATTGTCAATATTGTCAATATTATTAAAATATGTTTTTATAATGGAGGGAGGGTGGACAGGGAGTTAAAAAAATAAACCCCAAAAGGTTCTTTGAGGAACCATGATAAGGGGTTCTTCAAAGAACTTAGACGTTCTCACAAAAGGTTTTTCAAATAACTTTTTAGGGGTTCCCCCACAGTTTCAAATTGAAGAACCCCTAAAGGATACTGCAGGAACCTTTACCTTTTAGAGTGTATATTGATGAAAGTCACCTTGTCCGAGAGACATTTACGTAGTTATACACAGCCCCATTTGGGATGACTATTATGGGGTGAAATAGCGGCCACAACAGACAGGCCTGATATCGCCCTATAGTCCTTGGACGTCACGTGCTGAGGGGGTCTGACCAAAGATATTATATTTAGCTACACTTTGTAGTACATTTTTACACAATTATAAATGTTTCTGATGACACATAGCCCTTTTTCAAAGGGAGTCGTTGGTTTTTAGGGGCAGTCGCTTTTTAGCTTTTTGTCTGAAAGTATTTTCTCAACTGCGATACCGACTCCAGTCAGCAGATGACGATGTACGTCTTTCAGGTGATTCTGCCACTGTGACGTATAATATAGTGGATGGGACGCTTCTTCAACATCAACACTTAGTCAGACACTTTGGTTCACTCTAACTTTATGGAAAAATGTGTATTCATTAAATATAGTGTAACCGATGTGAAATGGCTAGCCAGTTAGCGTTTCAATCGGCGACGTCACTCGCTCTGAGACCTTGAAGTAGGTCGCGGCTTTTGTGGAGCGATGGGAAACGATGCCTTGAGGTTGGCTGTTGTTGATGTGTGCAGAGGATCCCTGGTTCGAGCCCAGGTCGGGGCGAGGAGAGGGATGGAAGCTATACTGTTGCAATAGCAACTCCTCTCATACTGGGAAGACACCACCCCCCCTGAATTTTCAGGCCTTAAGGGCAGTTTTATTTCAATTGTAGTACCGGGATGGAGAAAATCCAGTTAGCGTTTTATAGTCACCTCGTTAGGATAACTTATCCTAAAATGGACACACTCCCATCAGTTTCTGGGACAACTGCCCAGACTTTGTAGACTGTTTAATAATGCTTAAACCTCATCTTTATCAAATCATCCATTAAAGATACCAACGCAAAACCTACGTTCATCTACATATGGGTTGTTTAAATTGTATCTAATGATTATGCCAGTAATACTTCATCAAATCTCTAGTAATCAATATACCCACATACAATTCATCATATTTTCATATTCACAGAATCCATATAAAACGTAAGAAATTCTCAGCGACTTGCGACAACCATTCCATTTGCTTTTTGAAGAACTCTCCATAGCTACACAGCAGCTCTCCAAACATACTCCCAGCAGAATAAAAATATAAACTTTTGTTTCCCAGACAATGACCATAGGATCCTCAACAGTTCTCTAACCTTTCAGAGACCACGGCAAAATCAAGCCTCCCAGGAACTATAGACCTTCCGCTGCTTTCTAAAATATCATCCCGTTTATTATCTAATTTTCAATAATCTGAGTAAGCATATTTTTTACTATTAAGACTCATTTCCACATTCACACAACTCTCATATCAGTCACACAATGCTATTCCCAAACATACCTAATCAATTAGTTTTTCAACAATATTTTTACCTGCAGGAATATTTTCACATACTTTAAAACTAGGTGTATAGAATCTGCTCGCTGCATCTCAGGTCTAAGGTGGGTCCATCTGCTCCGTTCCCGAAGTGTGGTCTCCATGAGATTCCAAGTTTGAGGGATCCCTCGAGGACGATTTACCCAGGTCGTCAGGAGCGGTCACCAAGTCAAGATTCACATTGCCAAATGTGGTTGTTAATTTCTTTAATATCAAATGAGAAACAAACTTATCACACAAGTCAGATTTATTCTTAAACTAAATCTTTATTCACTTATTAATAAGGGAGCAGGTCAATACAACACACACACATATAAAGTGAATCAATTGAGTGCTCTACGATAATATTGGCTGGTCAACAAATCACCCCCAGATGATTCGTTGAGAGCCACGAGACAAAAGTACAAAGGTCTTTTATAGCTAAGATACACCCCTTTCAACCTACATGACCAACAACAGATGTATAGAACGGGTCACAAGGTTCAGATTTGTATGAAAGATACTTATAATTCTCAGCAGACAGTATCTGCTGTAAAAACAGTACTCTGTGTAGAAACCAGGGTCTGGCCCTGGGGTCATCTCTCCCTGGTACCATATAGAACAGAAACATTAACTCATAATCTGGAATACTGTCTCTTTAGGTTTTAATCACCCAAAAGACATTGTAAATCTCCTGTCAGTGTTTTCTCCCAGAGGCACATCCTCAGCAGAACACACAGACAATAGTTCTAAGAACCCTCTATTCTGTTACATAAAACAACCATGTGATACAATAAAAGTACAATAACATAATGTTGAAGTTTTGCTCTGTGTCCTCTGAAAGTTGACTAGTAACAACAACTGGGACCTAAAAGACACCCACCATGAGACTCACTAAATCTGCCCAAGAGGCAAACAAAAGAAAAACCCACAACAACTTAAAAATTTGGTGGTTGAAGATATCCCTCTAGTGGTGTGGGGGCTGTGCTTTGGCAAAGTGGGTGGGGTTATATCCTTCCTGTTTGGCCCTGTCCGGGGGTATCATCGGATGGGGCCACAGTGTCTCCTGACCCCTCATGTCTCAGCCTCCAGTATTTATGCTGCAGTAGTTTGTGTGTCAGGGGGCTAGGGTCAGTTTGATATATCTGGAGTACTTCTCCTGTCTTATCCGGTGTCCTGTGTGAATTTAAGTATGCTCTCTCTAATTCTTTCTTTCTCACTCTCGGAGGACCTGAGCCCTAGGACCAGGCCTCAGGACTACCTGGCATGATGACTCCTTGCTGTCCCCAGTCCAGCTGGCCGTGTTGCTGCTCCAGTTTCAACTGTTCTGCCTGCGGCTATGGAACCCTGACCTGTTCACCAGATGTGCTACCAGTCCCAAACCTGCTGTGTTTCAACTCTCTAGAGACAGCAGGAACGGAAGAGATACTCTTAATGATCGGCTATGAAAAGCCAACTGACATTTACTCCTGAGGTGTTGATCTGTTGCACCCTCGACAACTACTGTGATTATTATTATTTGACCATGCTGGTTGGTCATTTATGAACATCTTGGCCATGTTCTGTTATAATCTCCACCCGGCACAGCCAGAAAAGGGCTGGCCACCCCTCATAGCCTTGTTCATCTCTAGGTTTCTTCCTAGGTTTTGGCCTTTCTAGGGAGTTTTTCCTAGACACCGTGCTTCTACACCTGCATTGCTTGCTGTTTGGGGTTTAGGCTTTAGGCTGGATTTCTGTACAGCATTTTGAGATATCAGCTGATATAAGAAGGGCTTTATAAATACATTTGATTTGATCCAAACTCTTTTTTGTTTGTCAATTTTGTTAAATCACATAAATAGTACTCTTCCATTTCAGAGCCTGGATTTTTCCCCATGAGGCTAATATCCATAACATGTTGATATCAATTCATAAGTGGGCACACGTTTAGGCTTCTACATTGTGAAATCATTACAATACTCCTACTACAATGTTAAAAAATTCTACATTGTGACATTAATTCAATGAAATCATGAAACAACTACTTCATGTATGTATTTCCTAATATTTGATCAGAGATCTTTATCAGATTATCTCTGGTCACAGCTATGAGATTTCAATCCTGTGTGTTCTCTGTGTTGAGTCAGATGGCAAGCTTGAACAAAACTCTTCCCACATTGACCACAGCTACAAGATTTCTCTCCTGTGTGTATTCTCTGGTGGTGTATCAGGCTGTGTGACTGAGTAAATCTATTCCTACACTGATCACAGCTATAAGGTTTCTCTCCTGTGTGTATTCTCTTGTGCACTGTCAGATCTCCAGATCGACTAAAATTCTTCCCACATTGATCACAGCAATAAGATTTCTCTCCTGTGTGTGTTCTCTGGTGTAGAGTCAGAGAGCCAGATGAAGCAAATCTCTTCCCACATTGACCACAGCTATAAGGTTTCTCTCCTGTGTGTGTTCTCTTGTGCACTGTCAGATCTCCAGATCGACTAAAACTCCTCCCACATTGACCACAGCTATAAGGTTTCTCTCCTGTGTGGTTCTCTGGTGTAGAGTCAGAGAGCCAGATGAAGCAAATCTCTTCCCACATTGACCACAGCTATAAGGTTTCTCTCCTGTGTGTGTTCTCTGGTGTAGAGTCAGAGAGCCAGATGAAGCAAATCTCTTCCCACATTGACCACAGCTATAAGGTTTCTCTCCTGTGTGTGTCTCTTGTGCACTGTCAGATCTCCAGATCGACTAAAACTCCTCCCACATTGACCACAGCTATAAGGTTTCTCTCCTGTGTGTGTTTTCTGGTGTCGAGTCAGGTTGCCAGATGTAGCAAATCTCTCCCACATTGTCCACAGCTATAAGATTTCTCTCCTGTGTGTGTTTTCTGGTGTCGAGTCAGGTTGCCATATGTAGCAAATCTCCTCCCACATTGATCACAGCTATAAGGTTTCTCTCCTGTGTGTGTTCTCTGGTGTTGAGTCAGGTGGCCAGTTGTACAAAATCTCTTCCCACATTGATCACAGCTATAACGTTTCTTTCTTGTGTGTGTTCTCTGGTGTACTTTCAGAGAGATTAATGTTGTAAAACTCCTCCAACATTGATCACAGCTATAAGGTTTCTCTCCTGTGTGTGTTCTCTGGTGTTGAGTCAGGTGGCCAGATGTAGCAAATCTCTTCCCACATTGACCACAGCTATAAGATTTCTCTCCTGTGTGTGTTCTCTGATGAATTTTAATGCCTGATGATGTGAATCTCTTCCCAGAGTCAGAGCAGCAGTGAGATTTCTTCCCTGTGGGTCTCTGCGGGTGTTTATTGAGGTGTTCTGATCTGGAGAGACTCTTCTCTGTCTCCTCAGCTATTATGAGGTGTTGAGGCCCCCAGAGACATCCACGATAGTCACCCTATCTCCTGTGTGAACAACAAAGTCAGACCGATGATTATAGGCCCACACAGTGGTAATCCAGTGTAAAAGTTATGCCAACAGCATAGCCATTGAGTGTTGTTACACAATTGATGTTTGTAATGAATGTTAAAGTATTGTCTTAACTGAGCAAGAAGTCATATTTTGTCTTGTTTTCTCATTAGTAGTAGCATATAAGATGGTAGATTAGACATTAACGTTATTCATGTGTTGGGACTCTAACAGTGTGGTAGAAGACTTTTGGTTACAATATAGGCCCCTTTGTGTTTTCTAAAATTAGGTACGAGGGCAATTTCATTGCATAAACTCGCGTCATGCTTGGATGAGGAAACGACTTTTTGGATGTCGTTTTGGTGTGGCAGAGATTAAAAGAATCTGCCCAGGTCCATCGAGGAGAGGGAGGAAGCAATACTGTTGCAATAGCAACTCCTCTCATACTGGGAAGACACCACCCCCCTGAATTTTCAGGCCTTAAGGGCAGTTTTATTTCAATTGTAGTACCGGGATGGAGAAAATCCAGTTAGCGTTTTATAGTCACCTCGCCGCCTAAGTGGAGAAACAACCACTGGTATCATTAAGACAACTGCCCAGACTTTGTAGACTGTTTAATAATGCTTAAACCTCATCTTTATCAAATCATCCATTAAAGATACCAACGCAAAAACCTACGTTCATCTACATATGGGTTGTTTAAATTGTATCTAATGATTATGCCAGTAATACTTCATCAAATCTCTAGTAATCAATATACCCACATACAATTCATCATATTTTCATATTCACAGAATCCATATAAAACGTAAGAAATTCTCAGCGACTTGCGACAACCATTCCATTTGCTTTTTGAAGAACTCTCCATAGCTACACAGCAGCTCTCCAAACATACTCCCAGCAGAATAAAAATATAAACTTTTGTTTCCCAGACAATGACCATAGGATCCTCAACAGTTCTCTAACCTTTCAGAGACCACGGCAAAATCAAGCCTCCCAGGAACTATAGACCTTCCGCTGCTTTCTAAAATATCATCCCGTTTATTATCTAATTTTCAATAATCTGAGTAAGCATATTTTTTACTATTAAGACTCATTTCCACATTCACACAACTCTCATATCAGTCACACAATGCTATTCCCAAACATACCTAATCAATTAGTTTTTCAACAATATTTTTACCTGCAGGAATATTTTCACATACTTTAAAACTAGGTGTATAGAATCTGCTCGCTGCATCTCAGGTCTAAGGTGGGTCCATCTGCTCCGTTCCCGAAGTGTGGTCTCCATGAGATTCCAAGTTTGAGGGATCCCTCGAGGACGATTTACCCAGGTCGTCAGGAGCGGTCACCAAGTCAAGATTCACATTGCCAAATGTGGTTGTTAATTTCTTTAATATCAAATGAGAAACAAACTTATCACACAAGTCAGATTTATTCTTAAACTAAATCTTTATTCACTTATTAATAAGGGAGCAGGTCAATACAACACACACACATATAAAGTGAATCAATTGAGTGCTCTACGATAATATTGGCTGGTCAACAAATCACCCCCAGATGATTCGTTGAGAGCCACGAGACAAAAGTACAAAGGTCTTTTATAGCTAAGATACACCCCTTTCAACCTACATGACCAACAACAGATTGTATAGAACGGGTCACAAGGTTCAGATTTGTATGAAGATACTTATAATTCTCAGCAGACCGTATCTGCTGTAAAAACAGGTACTCTGTGTAGAAACCAGGGTCTGGCCCTGGGGGTCATCTCTCCCTGGTACCATATAGAACAGAAACATTAACTCATAATCTGGAATACTGTCTCTTTAGGTTTTAATCACCCAAAAGACATTGTAAATCTCCTGTCAGTGTTTTCTCCCAGAGGGCACATCCTCAGCAGAACACACAGACAATAGTTCTAAGAACCCCTCTATTCTGTTACATAAAACAACCATGTGATACAATAAAAGTACAATAACATAATGTTGAAGTTTTGCTCTGTGTCCTCTGAAAGTTGACTAGTAACAACAACTGGACCTAAAAGACACCCACCATGAGACTCACTAAATCTGCCCAAGAGGCAAACAAAGAAAAACCCACAACAAACTTAAAAATTTGGTGGTTGAAGATATCCCTCTAGTGGTGTGGGGGCTGTGCTTTGGCAAAGTGGGTGGGGTTATATCCTTCCTGTTTGGCCCTGTCCGGGGGGTATCATCGGATGGGGCCACAGTGTCTCCTGACCCCTCATGTCTCAGCCTCCAGTATTTATGCTGCAGTAGTTTGTGTGTCAGGGGCTAGGGTCAGTTTGATATATCTGGAGTACTTCTCCTGTCTTATCCGGTGTCCTGTGTGAATTTAAGTATGCTCTCTCTAATTCTTTCTTTCTCACTCTCGGAGGACCTGAGCCCTAGGACCAGGCCTCAGGACTACCTGGCATGATGACTCCTTGCTGTCCCCAGTCCAGCTGGCCGTGTTGCTGCTCCAGTTTCAACTGTTCTGCCTGCGGCTATGGAACCCTGACCTGTTCACCAGATGTGCTACCAGTCCCAAACCTGCTGTTTTCAACTCTCTAGAGACAGCAGGAACGGAAGAGATACTCTTAATGATCGGCTATGAAAAGCCAACTGACATTTACTCCTGAGGTGTTGATCTGTTGCACCCTCGACAACTACTGTGATTATTATTATTTGACCATGCTGGTTGGTCATTTATGACATCTTGGCCATGTTCTGTTATAATCTCACCCGGCACAGCCAGAAAAGGGCTGGCCACCCCTCATAGCCTTGTTCATCTCTAGGTTCTTCCTAGGTTTTGGCCTTTCTAGGGAGTTTTTCCTAGACACCGTGCTTCTACACCTGCATTGCTGCTGTTTGGGGTTTTAGGCTTTAGGCTGGATTTCTGTACAGCATTTGAGATATCAGCTGATATAAGAAGGGCTTTATAAATACATTTGATTTGATCCAAACTCTTTTTTTGTTTGTCAATTTTGTTAAATCACATAAATAGTACTCTTCCATTTCAGAGCCTGGATTTTTCCCCATGAGGCCTAATATCCATAACATGTTGATATCAATTCATAAGTGGGCACACGTTTAGGCTTCTACATTGTGAAATCATTACAATACTCCTACTACAATGTTAAAAAAATTCTACATTGTGACATTAATTCAATGAAATCATGAAACAACTACTTCATGTATGTATTCCTAATATTTGATCAGAGATCTTTTATCAGATTATCTCTGGTCAACAGCTATGAGATTTCAATCCTGTGTGTTCTCTGGTGTTGAGTCAGATGGCAAGCTTGAACAAAACTCTTCCCACATTGACCACAGCTACAAGATTTCTCTCCTGTGTGTATTCTCTGGTGGTGTATCCAGGCTGTGTGACTGATTAAATCTATTCCTACACTGAATCACAGCTATAAGGTTTCTCTCCTGTGTGTATTCTCTTGTGCACTGTCAGATCTCCAGATCGACTAAAACTCCTCCCACATTGATCACAGCAATACGGTTTTCTCTCCTGTGTGTGTTCTCTGGTGTAGAGTCAGGTGGCCAGGTGTAGCAAATCTCTTCCCACATTGATCACAAGCTATAAGGTTTCTCTCCTGTGTGTATTCTCTTGTGCACTGTCAGATCTCCAGATCGACTAAAGCTCCTCCCACATGACCACAGCTATAAGGTTTCTCTCCTGTGTGGGTCTCTGGTGTAGAGTCAGGTTGCCCGATGTAGCAAATCCCTTCCCACATTGATCACAGCTATAAGGTTTCCTCTCCTGTGTGTATTCTCTTGTGCACTGTCAGATCTCCAGATCGACTAAAGCTCCTCCCACATTGACCACAGCTATAAGGTTTCTCTCCTGTGTGTGTTCTCTGGTGTAGAGTCAGGTGGCCAGATGTTGCAAATCGCTTCCCACATTGATACAGCTATACGGATTCTCTCCTGTGTGTGTTCTCTGGTGTAGAGTCAGGTGGCCAGGTGTCACAAATCTCTTCCCACATTGATCACAGCTATAAGGTTTCTCTCCTGTGTGTATTCTCTGGTGGTGTATCAGGCTGTGTGACTGAGTAAATCTCTTCCCACACTGTTCACAGCTATAAGGTTTCTCTCCTGTGTGTATTCTCTTGTGCACTGTCAGATCTCCAGATCGACTAAACTCCTCCCACATTGACCACAGCTATAAGGTTTCTCTCCTGTGTGTGTTCTCTGGTGTAGAGTCAGGTGGCCAGATGTTGCAAATCTCTTCCCACATTGATCACAGCTATACGGATTCTCTCCTGTGTGTGTTCTCTGGTGTAGAGTCAGGTGGCCAGGTGTAGCAAATCTCTTCCCACATTGACCACAGCTATAAGATTTCTCTCCTGTGTGTATTCTCTTGTGCACTGTCAGATCTCCAGATCGACTAAAACTCCTCCCACATTGATCACAGCTATAAGGTTTCTCTCCTGTGTGTATTCTCTTGTGCACTGTCAGATCTCCAGATCGACTAAAACTCCTCCCACATTGATCACAGCTATGAGATTTCTCTCCTGTGTGTGTTCTTTGGTGTTGAGTCAGATTGCCAGATGAAGTAAAACTCTTTCCACATTGATCACAGCTATAACGTTTCTCTCCTGTGTGTGTTCTCTGATGAATTTTAATGCCTGATGAGGTGAATCTCTTCCCACAGTCAGAGCAGCAGTGAATTCTCTTCCCTGTGGATCTCTGCGGGTGTTTATTGAGGTGTTCTGATCTGGAGAGACTCTTCTCTGTCTCCTCAGCATCATGAGGTTGTTGAGGCTCCCCAGAGGATCCACGATAGTCACGTCTCTCTCCTGTGTGAACAACAAAGTCAGACAGATGATTAAAGGCCCACAACAGCAGTAATCCAGTGTAAAAGTTGATGCCAACAGCATAGCCATGATGTTGTACAACAATGGATGTCTGTAATGAATGTTAAAATTATTGTCTTAAAATGAGCAAGAAGTCATATTTTGTCTTGTTTTCACATTAGTAGTAACATCTGCTAATGACGAAACCACTAGTTATGGATGTCGTATATCTGGTGTGACAAGAGATGAAAAGAATCTGCCCACTCCATCAAGCAATGGGGACAGCAACACAGGGCATTCACGGGACCTCATGGAACCATGGACCACACCTGCAGAAACTGGACAACAGGGGGAAGCAGAGGAGATACCTATCATAGACTTCTCCCAGCTGACGCTTGACATGCCACCTACGCCGCCTCAAGTGGTAGAAACAACCAGCTGGTATCATTAAGTAGTATCAGCCAACAGTAACACGGAAGCAGCAGAATGGGAGTTAGTAGTGCATGACCTAGATTTAGAATAAGAAGAAATCTACAGTCCCCGAGTAAGCACTCAGTGTAAGCAATCTACAGTCCCTGAGTAAGCACTCAGTGTAAGCAATCTACAGTCCCCGAGTAAGCGGCCGGTGCAAGCAGCAGGACAGTGTCAGTGTGAAAGTGTGGTTTAGCCACAGCTCCAGAAACTTGCGAACTTCCCCTGTAAAAAGGTATATAAAGAGAACAGAGATCATAAGAGAGGCATGATCCTCACTGACATATGAGACAGACTTAATATGGAGAATCATCATAGGTACATTTACTATTGCACTATACGCTTTTTGTTAGACTAGAACAATATTTGAAACACAGGGGTCTTGACACCTCTTGATCACAGACAAAAGCGGCAGTCAAACAGTGAGACATCAGGTACAGATGTGATTAGCAATACAAGGAAACAGCCAAGTACCAGTTACAATATATTGAGTCTATGCATAGAGTTAGAAGTGAATAGTAGTAGGATATATGCTTTTTGTTAGACTAGAACAATATTTGAGAACCGGATCATTTGCCTAAGTACTTATTGGATCAATATCTGAAGCTACTTGGTTGAACTTTGTGAACCCGAAACTGAGTCTCCGAAACACAGGGGTCTAGACACCTCTTGATCACAGACAAAGCAGCAGTCACACAGTGAGACATCAGGTACAGATGTGATTAGCAATACAAGGACACAGCCAAGTACCGATTACAATATATTGAGTCCATACACAGAGTTGGAAGTGTATTAGGATATTGGAATTCGGAATCTAGCGTTAGTGCTGTGAGAATACCACTTACAGGAAAGTGACCAAGGGGCTGAGCATTTAAGGTAATTGAACTATTTTTGCTATTTAGTCAATATTGTTAGAAGTGTTAACGCATTTAAAGTTTTGCAATATTATCTGGCAAATACTTAAAGCATTAAGGATTGATTCAGCATTTTTTTATGTATTAGGAAACTGTAGAACCATTGAATTGTAATAATGTGTATAAGACAAAAAACAGAGTGACTTAATAAAAGCTACTAGGTCAGATTAACGATCTGGAGAGAAAACGCCTTCAACACACTCACTGAACAGAAAGTGACCCTGGTTATAGGTTAAAGTCATTGCACTAAAGAATATTTGGGGCGGCAGGGTAGCCTAGTGGTTAGAGCGTTGAACTAGTAACCGAAAGGTTGCAAGTTCGAATCCCTGAGCTGACATGGTACAAATCTGTCGTTCTGCCCCTGAACAGGCAGTTAACCCACTGTTCCTAGGCCGTCATTGAAAATAAGAATTTGTTCTTAAGTTTCAGGTAAAATTGTGTAGACTACTCTACATTCTGTATGTTTAAACTCAAAACAATATACTGTTTTTTTTATTGTTTAGTATAGGATTGTATTGCCTAGTAAAATAAAGGTAAAATAAAAAAATATTCATTTTGTGTCAAAATATATACCAATACTAGTTTCCAAGTGACTACTAGCTGACGAGCATAATAACCAATAGAAGAAGTTATTAGGTATTGATATATACAGAGGTAAAAGAGACATGAAGGTAAGGAATTATAGGAAGAATCCACAACACTCAGAATATTTAAATAGGAGTATATCTATCCAAGACCTCATACTAGACCGGAAAATAAGGGAGTGACAGCGTGAACGAAGGAACAAACCCAACTCACGCGAAGGGCCATTGCGAAGAAATAGAAGGGTTAGGCCCTTGTTACACCGCAGTAACTAAAATCCTAAAGTACTCTACCCAGCCAGAAGACGGGATAGAGGCATTTGCTGCAGGTATTAGGCAAAAGTCAGCAACTATCATTATGACATCATAGATTATTCTAGAATATACTATATAGCCTAGAAAACTGGTTAAATTATCATTATGACATCATGGATGGCCAGTCCTTGTATTCATAGTGTAGTGAATTCAGGGGAGGCCCTGAGCTGAACTCAAACCTGGGTCCAGTGACTGTAAGCCAACACCTTATAACTGTTACTCCAAGATGTCTGAACTTCTTGACGAGGCAGCTAGGTGTTGGGTTAAGGTTTCTACAATATCGTTCTCTATGAATTTTGGGAGTGGTTACACTTCTCCTTCCCCCATCCCTCAGCTGTTAACCAAGTCTCTGGGCAGCCATTTTGTTGCTGTTTAAAAAAAAACACACAACCCAGCAATCTGCAGTTCAAACAATAACAAATCTCTCATTCCACCACTATTTTGGTAATAAAATTATGGGTTTGGATAAATGTAACTAGACAGACCTATGGATGCAAGGACTGACCATCCATGATATCAACATTATAGTTTTAACCATGTTGAGGCAGAAGGGTAGCCTCGTGGTTAGAGCGTTGGACTAGTAACCGGTTGTAAGTTCTAATCCCCGAGCTGACATGGTACAAATCTGTCTTAACTGCTATACAGTGTTGATTTACATTGTTTCTAAACATTATAGTAAAAAAATATTATTTGGGGTTCTGATGGGGTACAACAGTTGACCTCAGCTCATGAGGCATGTGTTATATTCTTCAAGAATCAATGGCTGTAAATAAATAATTTAAAGTCACAATATGGATGTAGCGATTGCAGATTTCCACCTTAACACCAAACATCAGTTCAACTGCAGAGTTTGTGCCTCTGTTGTTAAGACAGTACTTACTAGTGTTAATCAGGGAACGGTTTCTAAAAACCATCTTACGGTTGAGTTCATCGTTAGTTCATCGTTAGAACCATTGGACGCCTTAAGATGCGTTTGGGAAACCGGAACCAGATATCCAGGTTCCTCCTCTTCCTCCTTTTTCGATGTAACAGTCATCTCCTCCTTCTCCTCTTTCACGCCATAAACTACATGCTCTCCTTTCACTGTAACACCATCCTCCTCTTTCACTCTGAACGCGTCCTCCTCTTCTTTCACAGTAAAGGCCCCACTCTCTACTTCTTGTTTTACTGTGATATCTTCCTCCTCTTTCACTCTGAACGCGTCCTCCTCTTCTTTCACAGTAACGGCCCCACTCCCTACTTCTTGATTTACTGTGATATCCTTCTCTTCATTAAAAGGAGAGTAGCCTGGTGACCGCATGGTCGGGGATGTTAGCTATGCTAACTTCACCAGCCCGCTTGCTGACTAATAACAAAACACCGTAAATATGAATTAAATCGGATCACTAAGTAGACGACAGAAATGGGTTTAAAACACAGTGGCTAATATAACACGAAAGCGTCCTAAAGAGCTATATTGGTTCGGCTAATTTGTCTAGAAGCTACCGAGGTTCTGACGAGCTGTTGCTGCGATGAAAGAAGCGTTCCGTCCACTAGATTATACGTCCACACCAACAGCATAACCATAAATTCCCAGACCGCCCATCTGCTGACTGGAGTGGGGTAACGCAGTTGAGTAAAATGTTTATTAATTTCAGACAAAAAAGTTAAAGGGTTGGAATCAGATACGACGCTAGTGCTAAAATAGTATTACCCCCTAATAATCATATCAGTCAATATATTTTTGTGTGATTTATTTTTTTCGTCAACCGTTCCAGTCGCATCTTAAACTGCATTAGATACATAGATCTAGCAGGGTCTTCTTAATATAATACAGACAGTAGATCTAGCTGGTCTGTCATAATATAATAGAGGCAGTAGATCTAGCTGGTCTGTCATAATATAATAGAGACAGTAGATCTAGCTGGTCTGTCATAATATAATAGAGACAGTAGATCTAGCTGGTCTGTCATAATATAATAGAGACAGTAGATCTAGCTGGTCTGTCATAATATAATAGAGACAGTAGATCTAGCTGGTCTGTCATAATATAATAGAGACAGTAGATCTAGCTGGTCTGTCATAATATAATAGAGACAGTAGATCTAGCTGGTCTGTCATAATATAATAGAGACAGTAGATCTAGCTGGTCTGTCATAATATAATAGAGACAGTAGATCTAGCTGGTCTGTCATAATATAATAGAGACAGTAGATCTAGCTGGTCTGTCATAATATAATAGAGACAGTAGATCTAGCTGGTCTGTCATAATATAATAGAGACAGTAGATCTAGCTGGTCTGTCATAATATAATAGAGACAGTAGATCTAGCTGGTCTGTCATAATATAATAGAGACAGTAGATCTAGCTGGTCTGTCATAATATAATAGAGACAGTAGATCTAGCTGGTCTGTCATAATATAATAGAGACAGTAGATCTAGCTGGTCTGTCATAATATAATAGAGACAGTAGATCTAGCTGGTCTGTCATAATATAATAGAGACAGTAGATCTAGCTGGTCTGTCATAATATAATAGAGACAGTAGATCTAGCTGGTCTGTCATAATATAATAGAGACAGTAGATCTAGCTGGTCTGTCATAATATAATAGAGACAGTAGATCTAGCTGGTCTGTCATAATATAATAGAGACAGTAGATCTAGCTGGTCTGTCATAATATAATAGAGACAGTAGATCTAGCTGGTCTGTCATAATATAATAGAGACAGTAGATCTAGCTGGTCTGTCATAATATAATAGAGACAGTAGATCTAGCTGGTCTGTCATAATATAATAGAGACAGTAGATCTAGCTGGTCTGTCATAATATAATAGAGACAGTAGATCTAGCTGGTCTGTCATAATATAATAGAGACAGTAGATCTAGCTGGTCTGTCATAATATAATAGAGACAGTAGATCTAGCTGGTCTGTCATAATATAATAGAGACAGTAGATCTAGCTGGTCTGTCATAATATAATAGAGACAGTAGATCTAGCTGGTCTGTCATAATATAATAGAGACAGTAGATCTAGCTGGTCTGTCATAATATAATAGAGACAGTAGATCTAGCTGGTCTGTCATAATATAATAGAGACAGTAGATCTAGCTGGTCTGTCATAATATAATAGAGACAGTAGATCTAGCTGGTCTGTCATAATATAATAGAGACAGTAGATCTAGCTGGTCTGTCATAATATAATAGAGACAGTAGATCTAGCTGGTCTGTCATAATATAATAGAGACAGTAGATCTAGCTGGTCTGTCATAATATAATAGAGACAGTAGATCTAGCTGGTCTGTCATAATATAATAGAGACAGTAGATCTAGCTGGTCTGTCATAATATAATAGAGACAGTAGATCTAGCTGGTCTGTCATAATATAATAGAGACAGTAGATCTAGCTGGTCTGTCATAATATAATAGAGACAGTAGATCTAGCTGGTCTGTCATAATATAATAGAGACAGTAGATCTAGCTGGTCTGTCATAATATAATAGAGACAGTAGATCTAGCTGGTCTGTCATAATATAATAGAGACAGTAGATCTAGCTGGTCTGTCATAATATAATAGAGACAGTAGATCTAGCTGGTCTGTCATAATATAATAGAGACAGTAGATCTAGCTGGTCTGTCATAATATAATAGAGACAGTAGATCTAGCTGGTCTGTCATAATATAATAGAGACAGTAGATCTAGCTGGTCTGTCATAATATAATAGAGACAGTAGATCTAGCTGGTCTGTCATAATATAATAGAGACAGTAGATCTAGCTGGTCTGTCATAATATAATAGAGACAGTAGATCTAGCTGGTCTGTCATAATATAATAGAGACAGTAGATCTAGCTGGTCTGTCATAATATAATAGAGACAGTAGATCTAGCTGGTCTGTCATAATATAATAGAGACAGTAGATCTAGCTGGTCTGTCATAATATAATAGAGACAGTAGATCTAGCTGGTCTGTCATAATATAATAGAGACAGTAGATCTAGCTGGTCTGTCATAATATAATAGAGACAGTAGATCTAGCTGGTCTGTCATAATATAATAGAGACAGTAGATCTAGCTGGTCTGTCATAATATAATAGAGACAGTAGATCTAGCTGGTCTGTCATAATATAATAGAGACAGTAGATCTAGCTGGTCTGTCATAATATAATAGAGACAGTAGATCTAGCTGGTCTGTCATAATATAATAGAGACAGTAGATCTAGCTGGTCTGTCATAATATAATAGAGACAGTAGATCTAGCTGGTCTGTCATAATATAATAGAGACAGTAGATCTAGCTGGTCTGTCATAATATAATAGAGACAGTAGATCTAGCTGGTCTGTCATAATATAATAGAGACAGTAGATCTAGCTGGTCTGTCATAATATAATAGAGACAGTAGATCTAGCTGGTCTGTCATAATATAATAGAGACAGTAGATCTAGCTGGTCTGTCATAATATAATAGAGACAGTAGATCTAGCTGGTCTGTCATAATATAATAGAGACAGTAGATCTAGCTGGTCTGTCATAATATAATAGAGACAGTAGATCTAGCTGGTCTGTCATAATATAATAGAGACAGTAGATCTAGCTGGTCTGTCATAATATAATAGAGACAGTAGATCTAGCTGGTCTGTCATAATATAATAGAGACAGTAGATCTAGCTGGTCTGTCATAATATAATAGAGACAGTAGATCTAGCTGGTCTGTCATAATATAATAGAGACAGTAGATCTAGCTGGTCTGTCATAATATAATAGAGACAGTAGATCTAGCTGGTCTGTCATAATATAATAGAGACAGTAGATCTAGCTGGTCTGTCATAATATAATAGAGACAGTAGATCTAGCTGGTCTGTCATAATATAATAGAGACAGTAGATCTAGCTGGTCTGTCATAATATAATAGAGACAGTAGATCTAGCTGGTCTGTCATAATATAATAGAGACAGTAGATCTAGCTGGTCTGTCATAATATAATAGAGACAGTAGATCTAGCTGGTCTGTCATAATATAATAGAGACAGTAGATCTAGCTGGTCTGTCATAATATAATAGAGACAGTAGATCTAGCTGGTCTGTCATAATATAATAGAGACAGTAGATCTAGCTGGTCTGTCATAATATAATAGAGACAGTAGATCTAGCTGGTCTGTCATAATATAATAGAGACAGTAGATCTAGCTGGTCTGTCATAATATAATAGAGACAGTAGATCTAGCTGGTCTGTCATAATATAATAGAGACAGTAGATCTAGCTGGTCTGTCATAATATAATAGAGACAGTAGATCTAGCTGGTCTGTCATAATATAATAGAGACAGTAGATCTAGCTGGTCTGTCATAATATAATAGAGACAGTAGATCTAGCTGGTCTGTCATAATATAATAGAGACAGTAGATCTAGCTGGTCTGTCATAATATAATAGAGACAGTAGATCTAGCTGGTCTGTCATAATATAATAGAGACAGTAGATCTAGCTGGTCTGTCATAATATAATAGAGACAGTAGATCTAGCTGGTCTGTCATAATATAATAGAGACAGTAGATCTAGCTGGTCTGTCATAATATAATAGAGACAGTAGATCTAGCTGGTCTGTCATAATATAATAGAGACAGTAGATCTAGCTGGTCTGTCATAATATAATAGAGACAGTAGATCTAGCTGGTCTGTCATAATATAATAGAGACAGTAGATCTAGCTGGTCTGTCATAATATAATAGAGACAGTAGATCTAGCTGGTCTGTCATAATATAATAGAGACAGTAGATCTAGCTGGTCTGTCATAATATAATAGAGACAGTAGATCTAGCTGGTCTGTCATAATATAATAGAGACAGTAGATCTAGCTGGTCTGTCATAATATAATAGAGACAGTAGATCTAGCTGGTCTGTCATAATATAATAGAGACAGTAGATCTAGCTGGTCTGTCATAATATAATAGAGACAGTAGATCTAGCTGGTCTGTCATAATATAATAGAGACAGTAGATCTAGCTGGTCTGTCATAATATAATAGAGACAGTAGATCTAGCTGGTCTGTCATAATATAATAGAGACAGTAGATCTAGCTGGTCTGTCATAATATAATAGAGACAGTAGATCTAGCTGGTCTGTCATAATATAATAGAGACAGTAGATCTAGCTGGTCTGTCATAATATAATAGAGACAGTAGATCTAGCTGGTCTGTCATAATATAATAGAGACAGTAGATCTAGCTGGTCTGTCATAATATAATAGAGACAGTAGATCTAGCTGGTCTGTCATAATATAATAGAGACAGTAGATCTAGCTGGTCTGTCATAATATAATAGAGACAGTAGATCTAGCTGGTCTGTCATAATATAATAGAGACAGTAGATCTAGCTGGTCTGTCATAATATAATAGAGACAGTAGATCTAGCTGGTCTGTCATAATATAATAGAGACAGTAGATCTAGCTGGTCTGTCATAATATAATAGAGACAGTAGATCTAGCTGGTCTGTCATAATATAATAGAGACAGTAGATCTAGCTGGTCTGTCATAATATAATAGAGACAGTAGATCTAGCTGGTCTGTCATAATATAATAGAGACAGTAGATCTAGCTGGTCTGTCATAATATAATAGAGACAGTAGATCTAGCTGGTCTGTCATAATATAATAGAGACAGTAGATCTAGCTGGTCTGTCATAATATAATAGAGACAGTAGATCTAGCTGGTCTGTCATAATATAATAGAGACAGTAGATCTAGCTGGTCTGTCATAATATAATAGAGACAGTAGATCTAGCTGGTCTGTCATAATATAATAGAGACAGTAGATCTAGCTGGTCTGTCATAATATAATAGAGACAGTAGATCTAGCTGGTCTGTCATAATATAATAGAGACAGTAGATCTAGCTGGTCTGTCATAATATAATAGAGACAGTAGATCTAGCTGGTCTGTCATAATATAATAGAGACAGTAGATCTAGCTGGTCTGTCATAATATAATAGAGACAGTAGATCTAGCTGGTCTGTCATAATATAATAGAGACAGTAGATCTAGCTGGTCTGTCATAATATAATAGAGACAGTAGATCTAGCTGGTCTGTCATAATATAATAGAGACAGTAGATCTAGCTGGTCTGTCATAATATAATAGAGACAGTAGATCTAGCTGGTCTGTCATAATATAATAGAGACAGTAGATCTAGCTGGTCTGTCATAATATAATAGAGACAGTAGATCTAGCTGGTCTGTCATAATATAATAGAGACAGTAGATCTAGCTGGTCTGTCATAATATAATAGAGACAGTAGATCTAGCTGGTCTGTCATAATATAATAGAGACAGTAGATCTAGCTGGTCTGTCATAATATAATAGAGACAGTAGATCTAGCTGGTCTGTCATAATATAATAGAGACAGTAGATCTAGCTGGTCTGTCATAATATAATAGAGACAGTAGATCTAGCTGGTCTGTCATAATATAATAGAGACAGTAGATCTAGCTGGTCTGTCATAATATAATAGAGACAGTAGATCTAGCTGGTCTGTCATAATATAATAGAGACAGTAGATCTAGCTGGTCTGTCATAATATAATAGAGACAGTAGATCTAGCTGGTCTGTCATAATATAATAGAGACAGTAGATCTAGCTGGTCTGTCATAATATAATAGAGACAGTAGATCTAGCTGGTCTGTCATAATATAATAGAGACAGTAGATCTAGCTGGTCTGTCATAATATAATAGAGACAGTAGATCTAGCTGGTCTGTCATAATATAATAGAGACAGTAGATCTAGCTGGTCTGTCATAATATAATAGAGACAGTAGATCTAGCTGGTCTGTCATAATATAATAGAGACAGTAGATCTAGCTGGTCTGTCATAATATAATAGAGACAGTAGATCTAGCTGGTCTGTCATAATATAATAGAGACAGTAGATCTAGCTGGTCTGTCATAATATAATAGAGACAGTAGATCTAGCTGGTCTGTCATAATATAATAGAGACAGTAGATCTAGCTGGTCTGTCATAATATAATAGAGACAGTAGATCTAGCTGGTCTGTCATAATATAATAGAGACAGTAGATCTAGCTGGTCTGTCATAATATAATAGAGACAGTAGATCTAGCTGGTCTGTCATAATATAATAGAGACAGTAGATCTAGCTGGTCTGTCATAATATAATAGAGACAGTAGATCTAGCTGGTCTGTCATAATATAATAGAGACAGTAGATCTAGCTGGTCTGTCATAATATAATAGAGACAGTAGATCTAGCTGGTCTGTCATAATATAATAGAGACAGTAGATCTAGCTGGTCTGTCATAATATAATAGAGACAGTAGATCTAGCTGGTCTGTCATAATATAATAGAGACAGTAGATCTAGCTGGTCTGTCATAATATAATAGAGACAGTAGATCTAGCTGGTCTGTCATAATATAATAGAGACAGTAGATCTAGCTGGTCTGTCATAATATAATAGAGACAGTAGATCTAGCTGGTCTGTCATAATATAATAGAGACAGTAGATCTAGCTGGTCTGTCATAATATAATAGAGACAGTAGATCTAGCTGGTCTGTCATAATATAATAGAGACAGTAGATCTAGCTGGTCTGTCATAATATAATAGAGACAGTAGATCTAGCTGGTCTGTCATAATATAATAGAGACAGTAGATCTAGCTGGTCTGTCATAATATAATAGAGACAGTAGATCTAGCTGGTCTGTCATAATATAATAGAGACAGTAGATCTAGCTGGTCTGTCATAATATAATAGAGACAGTAGATCTAGCTGGTCTGTCATAATATAATAGAGACAGTAGATCTAGCTGGTCTGTCATAATATAATAGAGACAGTAGATCTAGCTGGTCTGTCATAATATAATAGAGACAGTAGATCTAGCTGGTCTGTCATAATATAATAGAGACAGTAGATCTAGCTGGTCTGTCATAATATAATAGAGACAGTAGATCTAGCTGGTCTGTCATAATATAATAGAGACAGTAGATCTAGCTGGTCTGTCATAATATAATAGAGACAGTAGATCTAGCTGGTCTGTCATAATATAATAGAGACAGTAGATCTAGCTGGTCTGTCATAATATAATAGAGACAGTAGATCTAGCTGGTCTGTCATAATATAATAGAGACAGTAGATCTAGCTGGTCTGTCATAATATAATAGAGACAGTAGATCTAGCTGGTCTGTCATAATATAATAGAGACAGTAGATCTAGCTGGTCTGTCATAATATAATAGAGACAGTAGATCTAGCTGGTCTGTCATAATATAATAGAGACAGTAGATCTAGCTGGTCTGTCATAATATAATAGAGACAGTAGATCTAGCTGGTCTGTCATAATATAATAGAGACAGTAGATCTAGCTGGTCTGTCATAATATAATAGAGACAGTAGATCTAGCTGGTCTGTCATAATATAATAGAGACAGTAGATCTAGCTGGTCTGTCATAATATAATAGAGACAGTAGATCTAGCTGGTCTGTCATAATATAATAGAGACAGTAGATCTAGCTGGTCTGTCATAATATAATAGAGACAGTAGATCTAGCTGGTCTGTCATAATATAATAGAGACAGTAGATCTAGCTGGTCTGTCATAATATAATAGAGACAGTAGATCTAGCTGGTCTGTCATAATATAATAGAGACAGTAGATCTAGCTGGTCTGTCATAATATAATAGAGACAGTAGATCTAGCTGGTCTGTCATAATATAATAGAGACAGTAGATCTAGCTGGTCTGTCATAATATAATAGAGACAGTAGATCTAGCTGGTCTGTCATAATATAATAGAGACAGTAGATCTAGCTGGTCTGTCATAATATAATAGAGACAGTAGATCTAGCTGGTCTGTCATAATATAATAGAGACAGTAGATCTAGCTGGTCTGTCATAATATAATAGAGACAGTAGATCTAGCTGGTCTGTCATAATATAATAGAGACAGTAGATCTAGCTGGTCTGTCATAATATAATAGAGACAGTAGATCTAGCTGGTCTGTCATAATATAATAGAGACAGTAGATCTAGCTGGTCTGTCATAATATAATAGAGACAGTAGATCTAGCTGGTCTGTCATAATATAATAGAGACAGTAGATCTAGCTGGTCTGTCATAATATAATAGAGACAGTAGATCTAGCTGGTCTGTCATAATATAATAGAGACAGTAGATCTAGCTGGTCTGTCATAATATAATAGAGACAGTAGATCTAGCTGGTCTGTCATAATATAATAGAGACAGTAGATCTAGCTGGTCTGTCATAATATAATAGAGACAGTAGATCTAGCTGGTCTGTCATAATATAATAGAGACAGTAGATCTAGCTGGTCTGTCATAATATAATAGAGACAGTAGATCTAGCTGGTCTGTCATAATATAATAGAGACAGTAGATCTAGCTGGTCTGTCATAATATAATAGAGACAGTAGATCTAGCTGGTCTGTCATAATATAATAGAGACAGTAGATCTAGCTGGTCTGTCATAATATAATAGAGACAGTAGATCTAGCTGGTCTGTCATAATATAATAGAGACAGTAGATCTAGCTGGTCTGTCATAATATAATAGAGACAGTAGATCTAGCTGGTCTGTCATAATATAATAGAGACAGTAGATCTAGCTGGTCTGTCATAATATAATAGAGACAGTAGATCTAGCTGGTCTGTCATAATATAATAGAGACAGTAGATCTAGCTGGTCTGTCATAATATAATAGAGACAGTAGATCTAGCTGGTCTGTCATAATATAATAGAGACAGTAGATCTAGCTGGTCTGTCATAATATAATAGAGACAGTAGATCTAGCTGGTCTGTCATAATATAATAGAGACAGTAGATCTAGCTGGTCTGTCATAATATAATAGAGACAGTAGATCTAGCTGGTCTGTCATAATATAATAGAGACAGTAGATCTAGCTGGTCTGTCATAATATAATAGAGACAGTAGATCTAGCTGGTCTGTCATAATATAATAGAGACAGTAGATCTAGCTGGTCTGTCATAATATAATAGAGACAGTAGATCTAGCTGGTCTGTCATAATATAATAGAGACAGTAGATCTAGCTGGTCTGTCATAATATAATAGAGACAGTAGATCTAGCTGGTCTGTCATAATATAATAGAGACAGTAGATCTAGCTGGTCTGTCATAATATAATAGAGACAGTAGATCTAGCTGGTCTGTCATAATATAATAGAGACAGTAGATCTAGCTGGTCTGTCATAATATAATAGAGACAGTAGATCTAGCTGGTCTGTCATAATATAATAGAGACAGTAGATCTAGCTGGTCTGTCATAATATAATAGAGACAGTAGATCTAGCTGGTCTGTCATAATATAATAGAGACAGTAGATCTAGCTGGTCTGTCATAATATAATAGAGACAGTAGATCTAGCTGGTCTGTCATAATATAATAGAGACAGTAGATCTAGCTGGTCTGTCATAATATAATAGAGACAGTAGATCTAGCTGGTCTGTCATAATATAATAGAGACAGTAGATCTAGCTGGTCTGTCATAATATAATAGAGACAGTAGATCTAGCTGGTCTGTCATAATATAATAGAGACAGTAGATCTAGCTGGTCTGTCATAATATAATAGAGACAGTAGATCTAGCTGGTCTGTCATAATATAATAGAGACAGTAGATCTAGCTGGTCTGTCATAATATAATAGAGACAGTAGATCTAGCTGGTCTGTCATAATATAATAGAGACAGTAGATCTAGCTGGTCTGTCATAATATAATAGAGACAGTAGATCTAGCTGGTCTGTCATAATATAATAGAGACAGTAGATCTAGCTGGTCTGTCATAATATAATAGAGACAGTAGATCTAGCTGGTCTGTCATAATATAATAGAGACAGTAGATCTAGCTGGTCTGTCATAATATAATAGAGACAGTAGATCTAGCTGGTCTGTCATAATATAATAGAGACAGTAGATCTAGCTGGTCTGTCATAATATAATAGAGACAGTAGATCTAGCTGGTCTGTCATAATATAATAGAGACAGTAGATCTAGCTGGTCTGTCATAATATAATAGAGACAGTAGATCTAGCTGGTCTGTCATAATATAATAGAGACAGTAGATCTAGCTGGTCTGTCATAATATAATAGAGACAGTAGATCTAGCTGGTCTGTCATAATATAATAGAGACAGTAGATCTAGCTGGTCTGTCATAATATAATAGAGACAGTAGATCTAGCTGGTCTGTCATAATATAATAGAGACAGTAGATCTAGCTGGTCTGTCATAATATAATAGAGACAGTAGATCTAGCTGGTCTGTCATAATATAATAGAGACAGTAGATCTAGCTGGTCTGTCATAATATAATAGAGACAGTAGATCTAGCTGGTCTGTCATAATATAATAGAGACAGTAGATCTAGCTGGTCTGTCATAATATAATAGAGACAGTAGATCTAGCTGGTCTGTCATAATATAATAGAGACAGTAGATCTAGCTGGTCTGTCATAATATAATAGAGACAGTAGATCTAGCTGGTCTGTCATAATATAATAGAGACAGTAGATCTAGCTGGTCTGTCATAATATAATAGAGACAGTAGATCTAGCTGGTCTGTCATAATATAATAGAGACAGTAGATCTAGCTGGTCTGTCATAATATAATAGAGACAGTAGATCTAGCTGGTCTGTCATAATATAATAGAGACAGTAGATCTAGCTGGTCTGTCATAATATAATAGAGACAGTAGATCTAGCTGGTCTGTCATAATATAATAGAGACAGTAGATCTAGCTGGTCTGTCATAATATAATAGAGACAGTAGATCTAGCTGGTCTGTCATAATATAATAGAGACAGTAGATCTAGCTGGTCTGTCATAATATAATAGAGACAGTAGATCTAGCTGGTCTGTCATAATATAATAGAGACAGTAGATCTAGCTGGTCTGTCATAATATAATAGAGACAGTAGATCTAGCTGGTCTGTCATAATATAATAGAGACAGTAGATCTAGCTGGTCTGTCATAATATAATAGAGACAGTAGATCTAGCTGGTCTGTCATAATATAATAGAGACAGTAGATCTAGCTGGTCTGTCATAATATAATAGAGACAGTAGATCTAGCTGGTCTGTCATAATATAATAGAGACAGTAGATCTAGCTGGTCTGTCATAATATAATAGAGACAGTAGATCTAGCTGGTCTGTCATAATATAATAGAGACAGTAGATCTAGCTGGTCTGTCATAATATAATAGAGACAGTAGATCTAGCTGGTCTGTCATAATATAATAGAGACAGTAGATCTAGCTGGTCTGTCATAATATAATAGAGACAGTAGATCTAGCTGGTCTGTCATAATATAATAGAGACAGTAGATCTAGCTGGTCTGTCATAATATAATAGAGACAGTAGATCTAGCTGGTCTGTCATAATATAATAGAGACAGTAGATCTAGCTGGTCTGTCATAATATAATAGAGACAGTAGATCTAGCTGGTCTGTCATAATATAATAGAGACAGTAGATCTAGCTGGTCTGTCATAATATAATAGAGACAGTAGATCTAGCTGGTCTGTCATAATATAATAGAGACAGTAGATCTAGCTGGTCTGTCATAATATAATAGAGACAGTAGATCTAGCTGGTCTGTCATAATATAATAGAGACAGTAGATCTAGCTGGTCTGTCATAATATAATAGAGACAGTAGATCTAGCTGGTCTGTCATAATATAATAGAGACAGTAGATCTAGCTGGTCTGTCATAATATAATAGAGACAGTAGATCTAGCTGGTCTGTCATAATATAATAGAGACAGTAGATCTAGCTGGTCTGTCATAATATAATAGAGACAGTAGATCTAGCTGGTCTGTCATAATATAATAGAGACAGTAGATCTAGCTGGTCTGTCATAATATAATAGAGACAGTAGATCTAGCTGGTCTGTCATAATATAATAGAGACAGTAGATCTAGCTGGTCTGTCATAATATAATAGAGACAGTAGATCTAGCTGGTCTGTCATAATATAATAGAGACAGTAGATCTAGCTGGTCTGTCATAATATAATAGAGACAGTAGATCTAGCTGGTCTGTCATAATATAATAGAGACAGTAGATCTAGCTGGTCTGTCATAATATAATAGAGACAGTAGATCTAGCTGGTCTGTCATAATATAATAGAGACAGTAGATCTAGCTGGTCTGTCATAATATAATAGAGACAGTAGATCTAGCTGGTCTGTCATAATATAATAGAGACAGTAGATCTAGCTGGTCTGTCATAATATAATAGAGACAGTAGATCTAGCTGGTCTGTCATAATATAATAGAGACAGTAGATCTAGCTGGTCTGTCATAATATAATAGAGACAGTAGATCTAGCTGGTCTGTCATAATATAATAGAGACAGTAGATCTAGCTGGTCTGTCATAATATAATAGAGACAGTAGATCTAGCTGGTCTGTCATAATATAATAGAGACAGTAGATCTAGCTGGTCTGTCATAATATAATAGAGACAGTAGATCTAGCTGGTCTGTCATAATATAATAGAGACAGTAGATCTAGCTGGTCTGTCATAATATAATAGAGACAGTAGATCTAGCTGGTCTGTCATAATATAATAGAGACAGTAGATCTAGCTGGTCTGTCATAATATAATAGAGACAGTAGATCTAGCTGGTCTGTCATAATATAATAGAGACAGTAGATCTAGCTGGTCTGTCATAATATAATAGAGACAGTAGATCTAGCTGGTCTGTCATAATATAATAGAGACAGTAGATCTAGCTGGTCTGTCATAATATAATAGAGACAGTAGATCTAGCTGGTCTGTCATAATATAATAGAGACAGTAGATCTAGCTGGTCTGTCATAATATAATAGAGACAGTAGATCTAGCTGGTCTGTCATAATATAATAGAGACAGTAGATCTAGCTGGTCTGTCATAATATAATAGAGACAGTAGATCTAGCTGGTCTGTCATAATATAATAGAGACAGTAGATCTAGCTGGTCTGTCATAATATAATAGAGACAGTAGATCTAGCTGGTCTGTCATAATATAATAGAGACAGTAGATCTAGCTGGTCTGTCATAATATAATAGAGACAGTAGATCTAGCTGGTCTGTCATAATATAATAGAGACAGTAGATCTAGCTGGTCTGTCATAATATAATAGAGACAGTAGATCTAGCTGGTCTGTCATAATATAATAGAGACAGTAGATCTAGCTGGTCTGTCATAATATAATAGAGACAGTAGATCTAGCTGGTCTGTCATAATATAATAGAGACAGTAGATCTAGCTGGTCTGTCATAATATAATAGAGACAGTAGATCTAGCTGGTCTGTCATAATATAATAGAGACAGTAGATCTAGCTGGTCTGTCATAATATAATAGAGACAGTAGATCTAGCTGGTCTGTCATAATATAATAGAGACAGTAGATCTAGCTGGTCTGTCATAATATAATAGAGACAGTAGATCTAGCTGGTCTGTCATAATATAATAGAGACAGTAGATCTAGCTGGTCTGTCATATATAAGAGACAGTAGATCTAGCTGGTCTGTCATAATATAGAGAAGTAGATCTAGCTGGTCTGTCATAATATAATAGAGACAGTAGATCTAGCTGGTCTGTCATAATATAATAGAGACAGTAGATCTAGCTGGTCTGTCATAATATAATAGAAACAGTAGATCTAGCTGGTCTGTCATAATATTGTAGAGACAGTAGATCTAGCTGGTCTGTCATAATATTATAGGGACATTAGGTCTTGCTGGTCTGTTAGAGACAGTAGTATAACTATCGGCCTATATCGAGTCTTCCATTCCTAGTGGGTGGGGTTATATCCTTCCTGTTTGGCCCTGTCCGGGGGGGTCCTCGGATGGGGCCACAGTGTCTCCTGACCCCTCCTGTCTCAGCCTCCAGTATTTATGCTGCAGTAGTTTATGTGTCGGGGGGCTGGGGTCAGTTTGTTATATCTGGAGTACTTCTCCTGTCCTATTCGGTGTCCTGTGTGAATCTAAGTGTGCGTTCTCTAATTCTCTCCTTCTCTCTTTCTTTCTCTCTCTCGGAGGACCTGAGCCCTAGGACCATGCCCCAGGACTACCTGACATGATGACTCCTTGCTGTCCCCAGTCCACCTGGCCATGCTGCTGTTCCAGTTTCAACTGACCTGAGCCCTAGGACCATGCCCCAGGACTACCTGACATGATGACTCCTTGCTGTCCCCAGTCCACCTGACTGTGCTGCTGCTCCAGTTTCAACTGTTCTGCCTTATTATTATTCGACCATGCTGGTCATTTATGAACATTTGAACATCTTGGCCATGTTCTGTTATAATCTCCATCCGGCACAGCCAGAAGAGGGCTGGCCACCCCTCATAGCCTGGTTCCTCTCTAGGTTTCTTCCTAGGTATTGGCCTTTCTAGGGAGTCTTTCCTAGCCACCGTGCTTCTACACCTGCATTGCTTGCTGTTTGGGGTTTTAGGCTGGGTTTCTGTACAGCACTTTGAGATATCAGCTGATGTACGAAGGGCTTTATAAATACATTTGACTTGATCCAAACTTTTTTTTTGTTTGTCAATTTTTGTTAAATTACATAAATAGTACTGTTTCATTTCAGAGCCTGGATTTTTCCCCTGAGGCTAATATCCATAACATGTTGATATCAATTCATAAGTGGGCAAACGTTTAGGCTTCTACATTGTGAAATCATTACAATACTCCTACTACAATGTTAAAAAATTCTACATTGTGACATTAATTCATTGAAATCATGAAACAACTCAGGGGGAGTTTTCCCCCAGAAACCTCAATTTCCAGGTTGCTTATGAGTACATTTCACACTACTTTGGATTATAATTGTAAGGCTCATTTGAATGTCCTGCTTAATATAATGGTTGCTACAGTATTAAGAATTATGTGTAATTATTGAAGAACCGCGTTAATAACAGTTTCCATTTGGATGATGCTAATAAAGTTAAGATTGTTTTGTATTTCACCTTTATTTAACCAGGTAGGCCAGTCGAGAACAAGTTCTCATTTCCAACTGTGACCTGGCCAAGATAAAGCAGTGCAGTGCGACAAAAAAACAACAGTTACATAATCTTGGGATAAACAAACGTACGGTCAATAACACAATAGAAAGTCAATATACAATGTGTGCAAATGGAGTAAGGAGGTAAGGCAATAAATAGGCCATAGTAGCAAAGTAATTACAAATTAACACTGGAGTGATGGATGTGCAGATGATGATGTGCAAGTAGAAATACTGGTGTGCAAAATACCAAAAAAAGTAAATAAAAACATGGGGATGAGGTAGGTAGTTGGATGGGCTATTTACAGATGGGCTATGTACAGCTGCAGTGATTATTAAACTGCTCAGATAGCTGATGCCTAAAGTTAGTGAGGGAGAGTCTCTAGCTTCAGTGATTTTTGCAATTCGTTCCAGTCATTGGCAGCAGAGAACTGGAAGGAAAGGCGGCCAAAGTAGGTGTTGGCTTTGGGGATGACCAGTGAGATATACTTCCTGTAGCACGTGCTATGGGTGGGTGTTGCTATGGTGACCAGTGAGCTAAGTTAAGGTGGCGTAGCAAAGACTTATAGATGACCTGGAGCCAGTGGGTTTGGAGACAAAGATGTTGCGAGGGCCAGCCGACGAGAGCATACAGGTCGCAGTGGTGGGTGGTATATGGGGCTTTGGTGACAAAATGGATAGCACTGTGATAGACTGCGTCCAGTTTGCTGTGTAGAGTGTTGGAGGCTATTTTGAAAATGACATCACCGAAGTCAAGGATCGGTATGATAGTCAGTTTTACGAGGGTATGTTTGGCAGCGTGAGTGAAGGAGGCTTTGTTGCGAAATATGAAGCCGTTTTTTAAATTTAATTTTGGATTGTAAATGCTTAATATTAGTCTGAAAGGCGAGTCTAACCAGACACCTAGGTATTTATAGTTGTCCACATATTCTAAGTCAGAACCGTCCAGAGTAGTGATGCTGGACGGGTGGGTGCGGGCAGCGATCGGTTGAAGAGCATACATTTAATTGAACTAACTTTTTAGAGCAGTTGGAGGCCACGGAAGGAGTGTTGTATGGCATTGAAGCTCATTTGGAGGTTTGTTAACAGTGCCCAAAGAAGGGCCACATGTATACAGAATGGTGTCATCTGCATAAAGTTGGATCAAGGAATCACCCGCAGCAAGAGCAACATTGTTGGTATATACAGAGAAAAGAGTCAGCCAGAGATTTGAACCCTGTGGTACCCCCATAGAGACTGCCAGAGGTCCGGACAACAGGCAGTGATCTGTTTGTTAAATCCTCTTGGAACTCTGGGGGCGGTATTTCATTTTGGATAAAAAACGTTCCCGTTTTAAACGCTATATTTTATCACGACAAGATGCTCGACTATGCATATAATTGACAACTTTGGATAGAAAACACTCTGACGTTTCCAAAACTGCAAAGATATTGTCTGTGAGTGCAACAGAACTGATGTTACAGGCGAAACCCAGATAAAAATCCAACCAGGGAGTGCCCCATATTTTGAAAGCGCTGCATGCCAATGACTCCTTATATGGCTGTGAATGGGCTACGAATGAGCTTACGTTTTCTACATATTCCCCAAGGTGTCTACAGCTTTGTGACGTCTTTTTACGCATTTATGTTGAAGAATAGCCGTAAGGGACCACATTGAGCAAGTGGTCACATGATGGTTCCCGCAGAAAATCTTGCGTAAAGTACAGAAGTAGCCATTATTCCAATCGCTTCTAATGAGAAACCAATTGTCCCGATGGATATATTATCGAATAGATATGTGAAAAACACCTTGAGGATTGATTCTAAACAACGTTTGCCATGTTTCTGTCGATATTATGGAGCTAATTTGGAAAAAAGTTTGGCGTTGTAGTGACCGCATTTTCCGGTCGATTTCTCAGGCAAACGTGAAGAACAAACGGGAGCAATTTCGCCTACAAAAATAATATTTTTGGGAAAAAGGAACATTTGCTATCTAACTGGGAGTCTCGTGAGTGAAAACATCCAAAGTTCTTCAAAGGTAAATTATTTAATTTGATTGCTTTTCTTATTTTCGTGAAAATGTTGCCTGCTGCTAGCAGGGCATAATGCTATGCTAGGCTATGATAAACGTACACAAATGCTTGTCTAGCGTTGGCTGTAAAGCATATTTTGAAAATCTGAGATGACAGTGTGATTAACAAAAGGCTAAGCTGTGTCTCAATATATTTCCTTTGTGATTTTCATGAATAGGAAGATTTTCTAGGGATATTTATGTCCGCTGCGTTATGCTAATTAGTTTGAGGTGATGATTACGCTCCCGGATCCGGGTTTGAGAGTCGCAAGAAGTTGACTTTGCTTTCGAAGACTTTAGAAAGGCAGGGCAAGATGGAAATAAGTCTGTAATAGTGTGGGTCTAGAGTGTCACCCCCTTTGAAGAGGGGGATGACTGCAGAAGTGTTCCAATCTTTAGGAATCTCTGACTATACGAAAGAGAGGTTGAACAGACTAGTAATAGGGGTTGCCACAATGGCGGCAAATAACGTGAGAAAGAGAGGGTCCAGATTGTCTAGCCTAGCTGATTTGTACGGGTCCAGGTTTTGCAAATCTTTCAGAACATCCGCTATCTGGAATTGGGTGAAGGAGAAGCTGGGGAGGTTTGGGCAAGTCCCTGCGGGGGGTGGGGAGGTGTTGGCCAGGGTTGGGGTAGCCAGGAGGAAAGCATGGCCAGCCGTAGAGAAATTCTTCTTGAAATTCTCGATTATCGTGGATTTATCGGTGGTGACAGTGTTTCCTAGCCTATGGTGCAGTGGACACCTGGGAGGAGGTGCTCTTATTCTCCATGGACTTTACAGTGTCCCAAAACCTTTTGGAGTTAGAGCTACAGGATAAACATTTCTGTTTGAAAAAGCTAGCATTTGCTTTTCTAACTGACTGTGTGTATTGGTTCCATACTTCTCTGAAAAGTTGCTCTGGTTCAAGGCTTCGGGGCTGGGCCACTCAGTAGCAGCTAGCTAGCTGCGATTATCCAGTGTAATGGTCCAGAGCTTACGGCAGGAATACGGTGATGTAGTGGAGAAAAACAGTCCGATATGCTCATGGATGATATCGCGCTGTGTAGACTGGCAGGTGTTATCCAGGCTAAAAGCGGCTGGTGTTTGAGCTAAAAAAAAGGTAAAGGCCGCTAGCAGTGGCTAACAATGACTAAATAGCTAGTAGCTAATTAGCTGCTGATGGAGGTTCTAGCTATAAGGTCTAAAAAAATAGCAGATCCGTATCAACATTGGTGAGACGGGTTGCCGGAAGGTTATTTAATTTAAACATGGAAAAAGAGATTGAAATATATTGCAATACATTCAAAGAAGACAAAAAATATATAACATTTACAACAACAAACACGTCTTACTAGTTTTGGAATAGTTTTCATTTTTCAAACCGGTTTGTTATTTATTTCAGGTTTCTAAATAGTTTTCCCCTAATTACTTTTTCTATAACAACCAGGCATAGTTACAAATCTAATTCCCAGGAATGGGGTTCATATGAACCACAGAGACTGTGTGTGGGATAATGACATGGCCGTGTCCAACCCTGCTTGTTC
This sequence comes from Oncorhynchus kisutch, assembly GCF_002021735.2. Classification (NCBI taxonomy): domain Eukaryota; kingdom Metazoa; phylum Chordata; class Actinopteri; order Salmoniformes; family Salmonidae; genus Oncorhynchus; species Oncorhynchus kisutch. Next base: position 174,421 of record NW_022262519.1, read on the forward strand.
CCTCGACTCCGCTACCAACCACCAATCTCCAATAGGGCCCTTAACCTGTATCACTAGACGCCTCATAGTGAGCTACAGGTAGGAAATGAATACCAATATTGGTCAGCAATGAATACCAATAATTGATTACAAGATGACACTCAGTTAAAAACCATTGGATTTAGCAAACTCAGAAATTATTTAGTATTTCTGTTCCCGCAAAAACAGTTTTTCAAGCTTAACATAGGAGCCACTGAATGATACATAGTTCGAGTGCATTTCAGAATACAAAAAAACTAACCTTCTACAGGTGATGATGTGAGGCTCGGATGTATCCTTAAGTTAATACCGCTCTTCACGACCACAGAAAGGGTAGGGACATTACAGGGTTGTACCTCGTTTCCTACTTCAGTGAACACTATATAGTGTTAGGTTCAAATTTTTCAGAGTGAATAACTCACGGAAACTAGAGAAGCTTAACCATGTTTAAATATTCCCAAAGGGTCTTTACAGCTGTAATTCAGACAAAAAAGTGTCTCACATCACAAGTATATATACCCATTTGGAAAATCCTCTCTGCAATGCTTACATCTTCTGGTATGACAGGAAGAGGGTAACAGGATACTAAACCTTAGGTTGCAAGATCGGGTCTCCGAGCTGACAAGGTACAAATAGTTCGTTCTGCCCCTGACAAGGCAGTTAACCCACTGTTCCTAAGCCATCATTGAAAATAAGAATGTGTTCTTAACTGACTTGCCGAGTAAAATAAAATTAAAAAATTAAAAATTGTGTCGACGACCGGCTCCTCCTAGTCAGGTTGTGTCGACGACCGGCTCCCTCCTAGTCAGGTTGTGTCGACGACCGGCTCCCTCCTAGTCAGGTTGTGTCGACGACCGGCTCCCTCCTAGTCAGGGTGTTGACGACTGCCTCTCCCTCTAGTCAGGTTGTGTCGATGACCGGCCTCCCCTCCTAGTCAGGTTGTGTCGTCGACCGGCTCCCTCCTAGTCAGGTTGTGTCGACGACCGGCTCCCTCTAGTCAGGTTGTGTCGTCGACCGGTCCTCCTCCCTAGTCAGGTTGTGTCGATGACCGGCTCCCTACTAGTCAGGTTGTGTTGACGACTGCCTCCCTCTAGTCAGGTTGTGTCGATGACCGGCTCCCTCCTAGTCAGGTTCGTGTTGACGACTCCTCCCTCTAGTC
>NW_022262520.1:0-49451 GCF_002021735.2 Oncorhynchus kisutch
GTACTGGAATGAAGGCCCGGCCAAAATGAGGTGTTGGCTTTAGGGGATGGAATCATTGAGATACACCTGCTGGAGCGCGTGCTATGGGGGTGTTTGCCATCCTTCGTGACCCAGTGAGCTGAGATAAGGCGGAGCTTACTAGCATAGACTTTGTAGATGACCTGGAGCCAGTGGGTCTGGCGACGAATATGTAGCGAGGGCCAGCCGACTAGAGCATACAAGTCGCAGTGGTGGGTGGTATAAGGTGCTTTAGTGACAAACGGATGGCACTGTGATAGACTGCATCCAGTTTGCTGAGTAGAGTGTTGGAAGCCATTTTGTAGATGACATCGCCGAAGTCGAGGATCGGTAGGATAGTCCAGTTTTACTAGGGTAAGCTTGGCGGCGTGAGTGAAGGAGGCTTTGTTGCGGAATAGAAAGCCGACTCTTGATTTGATTTTCGATTGGAGATGTTTTGATATGAGTCTGGAAGGAGAGTTTGCAGTCTAGCCAGACACCTAGGTACTTATAGACGTCCACATATTCTAGGTCGGAACATCCCGGGTGGTGATGCTAGTCGGGCATGCCGGTGCAGGCAGCGACCGGTTGAAAGCATGCATTTGGTTTTACTAGCGTTTAAGAGCAGTTGGAGGCACGGAAGGAGTGTTGTTATGGCATTGAAGCTTGTTTGGAGGTTAGATAGCACAGTGTCCAAAGACGGGCCGAAAGTATATAGAATGGTGTCGTCTGCGTAGAGGTGGATCAGGGAATCGCCCGCAGCAAGAGCAACATCATTGATATACACAGAGAAAAGAGTCGGCCCGAGAATTGAACCCTGTGGCACCCCCATAGAGACTGCCAGAGGACCGGACAGCATGCCCTCCGATTTGACACACTGAACTCTGTCTGCAAAGTAATTGGTGAACCAGGCAAGGCAGTCATCCGAAAAACCGAGGCTACTGAGTCTGCCGATAAGAATATGGTGATTGACAGAGTCGAAAGCCTTGGCAAGGTCGATGAAGACGGCTGCACAGTACTGTCTTTTATCGATGGCGGTTATGATGTCGTTTAGTACCTTGAGTGTGGCTGAGGTTGCACCCCCATGACCGGCTCGGAGAAACCAGATTGCAAAACGCGGACGAAGGTACGGTGGGATTCGAGATAGGTCAGTGACCTGTTGTTGGACTTGGCTTTCGAAGACCTTAGATAGGCAGGGCAGGATGGATATAGGTCTGTAAACAGTTTGGGTCCAGGGTTGTCTCCCCCTTTGAAGAGGGGGATGACTGCGGCAGCTTTCCAATCCTTGGGGAATCTCAGACGAGATGAAAAGAGGTTGACAGGCTGGTAATAGGGGGTTGCGACAATGGTGGCAGATAGTTTCAGAAATAGAGGGGTCCAGATTGTCAAGCCAGCTGATTTGTACGGGTCCAGGTTTTGCAGCTCTTTAGAACATCCTGCTCTTGGATTTGGGTAAAGGAGAACCTGGAGAGGCTTGGGCGAGGAGCTGCGGGGGGGGCGGAGCTGTTGGCCGAGGTTGAAGTAGCCAGGCGGAAGGCATGGCCAGCCGTTGAGAAATGCTTATTGAAGTTTTCGATAATCATGGATTATCAGTGGTGACCGTGTTACCTAGCCTCAGTGCAGTGGGCAGCTGGGAGGAGGTGCTCTTGTTCTCCATGGACTTCACAGTGTCCCAGAACTTTTTGGAGTTGGAGCTACAGGATGCAAACTTCTGCCTGAAGAAGCTGGGCCTTAGCTTTCCTGACTGACTGCGTGTATTGGTTCCGGACTTCCCTGAACAGTTGCATATCACGGGGACTATTCGATGCTATTGCAGTCCGCCACAGGATGTTTTTGTGCTGGTCGAGGGCAGTCAGGGTCTGGGGTGAACCAAGGGCTGTATCTGTTCTTAGTTCTGCATTTTTTGAACGGAGCATGCTTATCTAAAATGGTGAGGAAGTTACTTTTAAAGAATGACCAGGCATCCTCAACTGACGGGATGAGGTCAATGTCCTTCCAGGATACCCGGGCCAGGTCGATTAGAAAGGCCTGCTCACAGAAGTGTTTTAGGGAGCGTTTGACAGTGATGAGGGGTGGTCGTTTGACTGCGCTCCGTAGCGGATACAGGGCAATGAGGCAGTGATCGCTGAGATCCTGGTTGAAGACAGCGGAGGTGTATTTGGAGGGCCAGCTTGGTCAGGATGACGTCTATGAGGTGCCCTAATGTTAAGAGTTTAAGGCGCTTGTACCTGGTGGGTTCCTTGATGATTTGGTGTGAGATGATGGGCATCTAGCTTAGATGTAGGACTGGCGGAAGGGTGTTAAAGCATAATCCCATTTAGGTCACCTAACAGAACAAACTCTGAGCTAGAATGCGGGGCGAGCAACATTCACAAATGGTGTCCAGCGGCACAGCCTGGGAGCTGAGGGGGAGTCAGGGTAGCAGCGGCAAACCGTAGAGAGACTTATTCCTGGAGAGAGTAATTTTGCAAAATAGTTAGTTCGAACTGTTGGGTCTGGACCTGGATTGAAAGTATGACAATTACTTTTGCAGGCCTATCTCTGCAAGTACAACTGCCTCCCCGCCCTTTGCGGGCTTCTATCTTGACGGAAGATGTTATAGTGGGTATGGAAATCTCTGAATTTTTGGTGGCCTTTCCTGAGCCAGGATTCAGACACAGCAAGGACATCAGGGTTAGCAGAGTGTGCTAAAGCAGTGAGTAAAACAAACTTAGGGAGGCATGAGGCATGAAACCAAGGCTTTTTCGATCACAGAAGTCAACAAATGAGGGTGCCTGGGGACATGCAGGGCCTGGGTTTACCTCACATCACCCGCGGAACAGAGAAGGAGTAGTATGAGGGTGCGGCTAAAGGCTATCAAAACTGGTCGCCTAGAGCGTTGGGGACAGAGAATAAGAGGAGCAGGTTTCTGGGCATGGTAGAATATATTCAGGGCATAATGCGCAGACAGGGGTATGGTGGGGTGCGGGTACAGCGGAGGTAAGCCCAGGCACTGGGTGAGATGAGAGAGGTTGTATCTCTGGATCTCTGGACTGGGTAGTAATGGGTGAGGTCACCGCATGTGTGGGAGGGGACAAAGGAGTTCAAATCAAATCAAATCAAATCAAATTTATTGTCACATACACCTGGGTAGCAGATGTTAATGAGAGTGTAGCGAAATGCTTGTGCTTCTAGTTCCGACAATGCAGTAATAACCAACAAGTAATCTAACTAACAATTCCAAAACTACTGTCTTATACACAGTGTAAGGGGATAAAGAATATGTACATAAGGATATATGAATGAGTGATGGTACAGAGGAGCATAGGCAAGATACAGTAGATGGTATCGAGTACAGTATATACAATGAGATGAGTATGTAAACAAAGTGGCATAGTTAAAGTGGGCTAGTGATACATGTATTACATAAGGGATGCAGTCGATGATATAGAGTACAGTATCTACGTATGCATATGAATGAATAATGTAGGGTAAGTAACATTATATAAGGTAGCATTGTTTATAAGTGGCTAGTGATATATTTACATCATTTCCCATCAATCCCATGATTAAAAGTGCTGGAGTAGAGTCAGTGGCATTGACAGTGTGTGGCAGTAGCCACTCAATGTAGTGGTGGCTGTTTAACAGTCTGATGGCTTGAGATAGAAGCTGTTTTTCAGTCTCTCGGTCCCAGCTTTGATGCACCTGTACTGACCCTCGCCTTCTGGATGACAGCGGGGTGAACAGGCAGTGGCTCGGGTGGTTGATGTCCTTGATGATCTTTATGGCCTTCCTGTAGCATCGGGTGGTGTAGGTGTCCTGGAGGGCAGGTAGTTTTGCCCCCGGTGATGCGTTGTGCAGACCTCACTACCCTCTGGAGAGCCTTACGGTGAGGGCGGTGCAGTTGCCATACCAGGCGGTGATACAGCCCGCCAGGATGCTCTCGATTGTGCATCTGTAGAAGTTTGTGAGTGCTTTTGGTGACAAGCCGAATTTCTTCAGCCTCCTGAGGTTGAAGAGGCGCTGCTGCGCCTTCCTCACGATGCTGTCTGTGTGAGTGGACCAATTCAGTTTGTCTGTAATGTGTATGCCGAGGAACTTAAAACTTGCTACCCTCTCCACTACTGTTCCCATCGATGTGGATGGGGGGTGTTCCCTCTGCTGTTTCCTGAAGTCCACAATCATCTCCTTAGTTTTGTTGACGTTGAGTGTGAGGTTATTTTCCTGACACCACACTCCGAGGGCCCTCACCTCCTCCCTGTAGGCCGTCTCGTCGTTGTTGGTAATCAAGCCTACCACTGTTGTGTCGTCCGCAAACTTGATGATTGAGTTGGAGGCGTGCGTGGCCACGCAGTCGTGGGTGAACAGGGAGTACAGGAGAGGGCTCAGAACGCACCCTTGTGGGGCCCCAGTGTTGAGGATCAGCGGGGAGGAGATGTTGTTGCCTACCCTCACCACCTGGGGCGGCCCGTCAGGAAGTCCAGTACCCAGTTGCACAGGGCGGGGTCGAGACCCAGGGTCTCGAGCTTGATGACGAGCTTGGAGGGTACTATGGGTGTTGAATGCCGAGCTGTAGTCGATGAACAGCATTCTCACATAGGTATTCCTCTTGTCCAGATGGGTTAGGGCAGTGTGCAGTGTGGTTGAGATTGCATCGTCTGTGGACCTATTTGGGCGGTAAGCAAATTGGGAGTGGGTCAAGGGTGTCAGGTAGGGTGGAGGTGATATGGTCTTGACTAGTCTCTCAAAGCACTTCATGATGACGGATGTGAGTGCTACGGGGCGGTAGTCGTTTAGCTCAGTTACCTTAGCTTTCTTGGGAACAGGAACAATGGTGGCCCTCTTGAAGCATGTGGGAACAGCAGACGGTATGGGATTGTTGAATATGTCCGTAACACAACCGGCCAGCTGGTCCTGCCATGCTCTGAGGCGCGCGGCTGGGGTGCGTCTGGGCCTGCAGCCTTGCGAGGGTAACACGTTTAAATGTCTTACTCACTTCGGCTGCAGTGAAGGAGAGACCGCTGTTTTCGTTGCAAGGCCGTGTCAGTGGCACTGTATTGTCCCTCAAAGCGCGGCAAAAAGTTGTTTAGTCTGCCTGGGAGCAAGACATCCTGGTCCGTGACTGGGCTGGGTTTCTTCCTGTAGTCCGCTTGATTGACCTGTAGACCTGCCACATGCCCTCTTGTGTCTGAGCCGTTGAAATTGAGATTCTACTTTTGTCTCTGTACTTGGCGCTTAGCCTTGTTTTGATAGCCTTTGCGGGAGGGACTAGCTGCCACTGTTTGTATTCAGTCATGTTACCAGACACCTTGCCCTGATATTAAAGCAGTGGTTCGCGCCTTCAGTTCCACAACGAATGCTGCCATCAATCCACGGTTTCTGGTTGGGAATGTTTAATCGTTGCTATGGGAACGACATCTTCAACGCACGTTCTAATGAACTCGCACACCGAATCAGCGTATTCGTTCAATGTTGTTGGCTGACGCAATCCGAAACATCTCCCAGTCCACGTGATGGAAGCAGTCTTGGAGTGTGGAGTCAGCTTGGTCGGACCAGCGTTGGACAGACCTCAGCGTGGGGAGCTTCTTGTTTTAGTTTCTGTCTGTAGGCAGGGATCAACAAAATGGAGTCGTGGTCAGCTTTTCCGAAAGGGGGGCGGGGCAGGGCCTTATATGCGTCGCGGAAGTTAGAGTAACAATGATCCAGGGTCTTTCCACCCCTGGTTGCGCAATCGATATGCTGATAAAATTTAGGGAGTCTTGTTTTCAGATTAGCCTTGTTAAAATCCCCAGCTACAATGAATGCAGCCTCCGGATAAATCGTTTCCAGTTTGCAGAGAGTTAAATAAAGTTCGTTCAGAGCCATCGATGTGTCTGCTTGGGGGGGGATATATACGGCTGTGATTATAATCGAAGAGAATTCTCTTGGTAGATAATGCGGTCTACATTTGATTGTGAGGAATTCTAAATCAGGTGAACAGAAGGATTTGAGTTCCTGTATGTTTCTTTCATCACACCATGTCACGTTGGCCATAAGGCATACGCCCCGCCCCTCTTCTTACCAGAAAGATGTTCGTTTCTGTCCGCGCGATGCGTGGAGAAACCCGCTGGCTGCACCGCTTCGGATTGCGTCTCTCCAGTGAGCCACGTTTCCGTGAAACAGAGAACGTTACAGTCTCTGATGTCCCTCTGGAATGCTACCCTTGCTCGGATTTCATCAACCTTGTTGTCAAGAGACTGGACATTGGCAAGAAGAATGCTAGGGAGTGGTGCACGATGTGCCCGTCTCCGGAGTCTGACCAGAAGACCGCTTCGTTTCCCTCTTTCTGAGTCGTTTTTTTGGGTCGCTGCATGGGAACCATCCCGTGGCGCTGGTTGTAAGGCAGAACACAGGATCCGCATCGCGAAAACATATTCTTGGTCGTACTGGTGGTGAGTTGACGCTGATCTTATATTCAGTAGTTCTTCTCGGCTGTATGTGATGAAACCTAAGATGACCTGGGGTACTAGTGTAAGAAATAACACGTAAAAAAACTAAAAACTGCATAGTTTCCTAGGAACGCGAAGCGAGGCGGCCATCTCTGTCGGCGCCACACTGTCAGGGGTATTAAGAGTGGAACTAGGGGCTCCATTGTGAACTAAAACAATGATAACTAACCTGAACAACAGTATACAAGGCATAGACATTTGAGAGAGACATACAGCGAGGCATACAGTAATCACAGGTGTTGAATTGGGAAAGCTAGCTAAAACAGTAGGTGAGACAACAGCTAATCAGCTAGCACAACAACAGCAGTAAAATGGCGTAGACTAGGCAATGGGGCCAACAGATAAAACAAACAAGCAGAATGGAGTACCGTGATTTATGGACAGTCCAGCGTGCATCAGCTATGTAGCCAAGACAGACCAGCTAGATCTACTGTCTCTATTATCTACTGATCTACTTTCTATTATATTATGACAGACCAGCTAGATCTACTGTCTCTATTATATTATGACAGACCAGCTAGATCTACTGTCTCTATTATATATGACAGACCAGCTAGATCTACTGTCTCTATTATATTATGACAGACCAGCTAGATCTACTGTCTCTATTATATTATGACAGACCAGCTAGATCTACTGTCTCTATTATAATATGACAGACCAGCTAGATCTACTGTCTCTATTATATTATGACAGACCAGCTAGATCTACTGTCTCTATTATATTATGACAGACCAGCTAGATCTACTGTCTCTATTATATTATGACAGACCAGCTAGATCTACTGTCTCTATTATATTATGACAGACCAGCTAGATCTACTGTCTCTATTATATTATGACAGACCAGCTAGATCTACTGTCTCTATTATATTATGACAGACCAGCTAGATCTACTGTCTCTATTATATTATGACAGACCAGCTAGATCTACTGTCTCTATTATATTATGACAGACCAGCTAGATCTACTGTCTCTATTATATTATGACAGACCAGCTAGATCTACTGTCTCTATTATATTATGACAGACCAGCTAGATCTACTGTCTCTATTATATTATGACAGACCAGCTAGATCTACTGTCTCTATTATATTATGACAGACCAGCTAGATCTACTGTCTCTATTATATTATGACAGACCAGCTAGATCTACTGTCTCTATTATATTATGACAGACCAGCTAGATCTACTGTCTCTATTATATTATGACAGACCAGCTAGATCTACTGTCTCTATTATATTATGACAGACCAGCTAGATCTACTGTCTCTATTATATTATGACAGACCAGCTAGATCTACTGTCTCTATTATATTATGACAGACCAGCTAGATCTACTGTCTCTATTATATTATGACAGACCAGCTAGATCTACTGTCTCTATTATATTATGACAGACCAGCTAGATCTACTGTCTCTATTATATTATGACAGACCAGCTAGATCTACTGTCTCTATTATATTATGACAGACCAGCTAGATCTACTGTCTCTATTATATTATGACAGACCAGCTAGATCTACTGTCTCTATTATATTATGACAGACCAGCTAGATCTACTGTCTCTATTATATTATGACAGACCAGCTAGATCTACTGTCTCTATTATATTATGACAGACCAGCTAGATCTACTGTCTCTATTATATTATGACAGACCAGCTAGATCTACTGTCTCTATTATATTATGACAGACCAGCTAGATCTACTGTCTCTATTATATTATGACAGACCAGCTAGATCTACTGTCTCTATTATATTATGACAGACCAGCTAGATCTACTGTCTCTATTATATTATGACAGACCAGCTAGATCTACTGTCTCTATTATATTATGACAGACCAGCTAGATCTACTGTCTCTATTATATTATGACAGACCAGCTAGATCTACTGTCTCTATTATATTATGACAGACCAGCTAGATCTACTGTCTCTATTATATTATGACAGACCAGCTAGATCTACTGTCTCTATTATATTATGACAGACCAGCTAGATCTACTGTCTCTATTATATTATGACAGACCAGCTAGATCTACTGTCTCTATTATATTATGACAGACCAGCTAGATCTACTGTCTCTATTATATTATGACAGACCAGCTAGATCTACTGTCTCTATTATATTATGACAGACCAGCTAGATCTACTGTCTCTATTATATTATGACAGACCAGCTAGATCTACTGTCTCTATTATATTATGACAGACCAGCTAGATCTACTGTCTCTATTATATTATGACAGACCAGCTAGATCTACTGTCTCTATTATATTATGACAGACCAGCTAGATCTACTGTCTCTATTATATTATGACAGACCAGCTAGATCTACTGTCTCTATTATATTATGACAGACCAGCTAGATCTACTGTCTCTATTATATTATGACAGACCAGCTAGATCTACTGTCTCTATTATATTATGACAGACCAGCTAGATCTACTGTCTCTATTATATTATGACAGACCAGCTAGATCTACTGTCTCTATTATATTATGACAGACCAGCTAGATCTACTGTCTCTATTATATTATGACAGACCAGCTAGATCTACTGTCTCTATTATATTATGACAGACCAGCTAGATCTACTGTCTCTATTATATTATGACAGACCAGCTAGATCTACTGTCTCTATTATATTATGACAGACCAGCTAGATCTACTGTCTCTATTATATTATGACAGACCAGCTAGATCTACTGTCTCTATTATATTATGACAGACCAGCTAGATCTACTGTCTCTATTATATTATGACAGACCAGCTAGATCTACTGTCTCTATTATATTATGACAGACCAGCTAGATCTACTGTCTCTATTATATTATGACAGACCAGCTAGATCTACTGTCTCTATTATATTATGACAGACCAGCTAGATCTACTGTCTCTATTATATTATGACAGACCAGCTAGATCTACTGTCTCTATTATATTATGACAGACCAGCTAGATCTACTGTCTCTATTATATTATGACAGACCAGCTAGATCTACTGTCTCTATTATATTATGACAGACCAGCTAGATCTACTGTCTCTATTATATTATGACAGACCAGCTAGATCTACTGTCTCTATTATATTATGACAGACCAGCTAGATCTACTGTCTCTATTATATTATGACAGACCAGCTAGATCTACTGTCTCTATTATATTATGACAGACCAGCTAGATCTACTGTCTCTATTATATTATGACAGACCAGCTAGATCTACTGTCTCTATTATATTATGACAGACCAGCTAGATCTACTGTCTCTATTATATTATGACAGACCAGCTAGATCTACTGTCTCTATTATATTATGACAGACCAGCTAGATCTACTGTCTCTATTATATTATGACAGACCAGCTAGATCTACTGTCTCTATTATATTATGACAGACCAGCTAGATCTACTGTCTCTATTATATTATGACAGACCAGCTAGATCTACTGTCTCTATTATATTATGACAGACCAGCTAGATCTACTGTCTCTATTATATTATGACAGACCAGCTAGATCTACTGTCTCTATTATATTATGACAGACCAGCTAGATCTACTGTCTCTATTATATTATGACAGACCAGCTAGATCTACTGTCTCTATTATATTATGACAGACCAGCTAGATCTACTGTCTCTATTATATTATGACAGACCAGCTAGATCTACTGTCTCTATTATATTATGACAGACCAGCTAGATCTACTGTCTCTATTATATTATGACAGACCAGCTAGATCTACTGTCTCTATTATATTATGACAGACCAGCTAGATCTACTGTCTCTATTATATTATGACAGACCAGCTAGATCTACTGTCTCTATTATATTATGACAGACCAGCTAGATCTACTGTCTCTATTATATTATGACAGACCAGCTAGATCTACTGTCTCTATTATATTATGACAGACCAGCTAGATCTACTGTCTCTATTATATTATGACAGACCAGCTAGATCTACTGTCTCTATTATATTATGACAGACCAGCTAGATCTACTGTCTCTATTATATTATGACAGACCAGCTAGATCTACTGTCTCTATTATATTATGACAGACCAGCTAGATCTACTGTCTCTATTATATTATGACAGACCAGCTAGATCTACTGTCTCTATTATATTATGACAGACCAGCTAGATCTACTGTCTCTATTATATTATGACAGACCAGCTAGATCTACTGTCTCTATTATATTATGACAGACCAGCTAGATCTACTGTCTCTATTATATTATGACAGACCAGCTAGATCTACTGTCTCTATTATATTATGACAGACCAGCTAGATCTACTGTCTCTATTATATTATGACAGACCAGCTAGATCTACTGTCTCTATTATATTATGACAGACCAGCTAGATCTACTGTCTCTATTATATTATGACAGACCAGCTAGATCTACTGTCTCTATTATATTATGACAGACCAGCTAGATCTACTGTCTCTATTATATTATGACAGACCAGCTAGATCTACTGTCTCTATTATATTATGACAGACCAGCTAGATCTACTGTCTCTATTATATTATGACAGACCAGCTAGATCTACTGTCTCTATTATATTATGACAGACCAGCTAGATCTACTGTCTCTATTATATTATGACAGACCAGCTAGATCTACTGTCTCTATTATATTATGACAGACCAGCTAGATCTACTGTCTCTATTATATTATGACAGACCAGCTAGATCTACTGTCTCTATTATATTATGACAGACCAGCTAGATCTACTGTCTCTATTATATTATGACAGACCAGCTAGATCTACTGTCTCTATTATATTATGACAGACCAGCTAGATCTACTGTCTCTATTATATTATGACAGACCAGCTAGATCTACTGTCTCTATTATATTATGACAGACCAGCTAGATCTACTGTCTCTATTATATTATGACAGACCAGCTAGATCTACTGTCTCTATTATATTATGACAGACCAGCTAGATCTACTGTCTCTATTATATTATGACAGACCAGCTAGATCTACTGTCTCTATTATATTATGACAGACCAGCTAGATCTACTGTCTCTATTATATTATGACAGACCAGCTAGATCTACTGTCTCTATTATATTATGACAGACCAGCTAGATCTACTGTCTCTATTATATTATGACAGACCAGCTAGATCTACTGTCTCTATTATATTATGACAGACCAGCTAGATCTACTGTCTCTATTATATTATGACAGACCAGCTAGATCTACTGTCTCTATTATATTATGACAGACCAGCTAGATCTACTGTCTCTATTATATTATGACAGACCAGCTAGATCTACTGTCTCTATTATATTATGACAGACCAGCTAGATCTACTGTCTCTATTATATTATGACAGACCAGCTAGATCTACTGTCTCTATTATATTATGACAGACCAGCTAGATCTACTGTCTCTATTATATTATGACAGACCAGCTAGATCTACTGTCTCTATTATATTATGACAGACCAGCTAGATCTACTGTCTCTATTATATTATGACAGACCAGCTAGATCTACTGTCTCTATTATATTATGACAGACCAGCTAGATCTACTGTCTCTATTATATTATGACAGACCAGCTAGATCTACTGTCTCTATTATATTATGACAGACCAGCTAGATCTACTGTCTCTATTATATTATGACAGACCAGCTAGATCTACTGTCTCTATTATATTATGACAGACCAGCTAGATCTACTGTCTCTATTATATTATGACAGACCAGCTAGATCTACTGTCTCTATTATATTATGACAGACCAGCTAGATCTACTGTCTCTATTATATTATGACAGACCAGCTAGATCTACTGTCTCTATTATATTATGACAGACCAGCTAGATCTACTGTCTCTATTATATTATGACAGACCAGCTAGATCTACTGTCTCTATTATATTATGACAGACCAGCTAGATCTACTGTCTCTATTATATTATGACAGACCAGCTAGATCTACTGTCTCTATTATATTATGACAGACCAGCTAGATCTACTGTCTCTATTATATTATGACAGACCAGCTAGATCTACTGTCTCTATTATATTATGACAGACCAGCTAGATCTACTGTCTCTATTATATTATGACAGACCAGCTAGATCTACTGTCTCTATTATATTATGACAGACCAGCTAGATCTACTGTCTCTATTATATTATGACAGACCAGCTAGATCTACTGTCTCTATTATATTATGACAGACCAGCTAGATCTACTGTCTCTATTATATTATGACAGACCAGCTAGATCTACTGTCTCTATTATATTATGACAGACCAGCTAGATCTACTGTCTCTATTATATTATGACAGACCAGCTAGATCTACTGTCTCTATTATATTATGACAGACCAGCTAGATCTACTGTCTCTATTATATTATGACAGACCAGCTAGATCTACTGTCTCTATTATATTATGACAGACCAGCTAGATCTACTGTCTCTATTATATTATGACAGACCAGCTAGATCTACTGTCTCTATTATATTATGACAGACCAGCTAGATCTACTGTCTCTATTATATTATGACAGACCAGCTAGATCTACTGTCTCTATTATATTATGACAGACCAGCTAGATCTACTGTCTCTATTATATTATGACAGACCAGCTAGATCTACTGTCTCTATTATATTATGACAGACCAGCTAGATCTACTGTCTCTATTATATTATGACAGACCAGCTAGATCTACTGTCTCTATTATATTATGACAGACCAGCTAGATCTACTGTCTCTATTATATTATGACAGACCAGCTAGATCTACTGTCTCTATTATATTATGACAGACCAGCTAGATCTACTGTCTCTATTATATTATGACAGACCAGCTAGATCTACTGTCTCTATTATATTATGACAGACCAGCTAGATCTACTGTCTCTATTATATTATGACAGACCAGCTAGATCTACTGTCTCTATTATATTATGACAGACCAGCTAGATCTACTGTCTCTATTATATTATGACAGACCAGCTAGATCTACTGTCTCTATTATATTATGACAGACCAGCTAGATCTACTGTCTCTATTATATTATGACAGACCAGCTAGATCTACTGTCTCTATTATATTATGACAGACCAGCTAGATCTACTGTCTCTATTATATTATGACAGACCAGCTAGATCTACTGTCTCTATTATATTATGACAGACCAGCTAGATCTACTGTCTCTATTATATTATGACAGACCAGCTAGATCTACTGTCTCTATTATATTATGACAGACCAGCTAGATCTACTGTCTCTATTATATTATGACAGACCAGCTAGATCTACTGTCTCTATTATATTATGACAGACCAGCTAGATCTACTGTCTCTATTATATTATGACAGACCAGCTAGATCTACTGTCTCTATTATATTATGACAGACCAGCTAGATCTACTGTCTCTATTATATTATGACAGACCAGCTAGATCTACTGTCTCTATTATATTATGACAGACCAGCTAGATCTACTGTCTCTATTATATTATGACAGACCAGCTAGATCTACTGTCTCTATTATATTATGACAGACCAGCTAGATCTACTGTCTCTATTATATTATGACAGACCAGCTAGATCTACTGTCTCTATTATATTATGACAGACCAGCTAGATCTACTGTCTCTATTATATTATGACAGACCAGCTAGATCTACTGTCTCTATTATATTATGACAGACCAGCTAGATCTACTGTCTCTATTATATTATGACAGACCAGCTAGATCTACTGTCTCTATTATATTATGACAGACCAGCTAGATCTACTGTCTCTATTATATTATGACAGACCAGCTAGATCTACTGTCTCTATTATATTATGACAGACCAGCTAGATCTACTGTCTCTATTATATTATGACAGACCAGCTAGATCTACTGTCTCTATTATATTATGACAGACCAGCTAGATCTACTGTCTCTATTATATTATGACAGACCAGCTAGATCTACTGTCTCTATTATATTATGACAGACCAGCTAGATCTACTGTCTCTATTATATTATGACAGACCAGCTAGATCTACTGTCTCTATTATATTATGACAGACCAGCTAGATCTACTGTCTCTATTATATTATGACAGACCAGCTAGATCTACTGTCTCTATTATATTATGACAGACCAGCTAGATCTACTGTCTCTATTATATTATGACAGACCAGCTAGATCTACTGTCTCTATTATATTATGACAGACCAGCTAGATCTACTGTCTCTATTATATTATGACAGACCAGCTAGATCTACTGTCTCTATTATATTATGACAGACCAGCTAGATCTACTGTCTCTATTATATTATGACAGACCAGCTAGATCTACTGTCTCTATTATATTATGACAGACCAGCTAGATCTACTGTCTCTATTATATTATGACAGACCAGCTAGATCTACTGTCTCTATTATATTATGACAGACCAGCTAGATCTACTGTCTCTATTATATTATGACAGACCAGCTAGATCTACTGTCTCTATTATATTATGACAGACCAGCTAGATCTACTGTCTCTATTATATTATGACAGACCAGCTAGATCTACTGTCTCTATTATATTATGACAGACCAGCTAGATCTACTGTCTCTATTATATTATGACAGACCAGCTAGATCTACTGTCTCTATTATATTATGACAGACCAGCTAGATCTACTGTCTCTATTATATTATGACAGACCAGCTAGATCTACTGTCTCTATTATATTATGACAGACCAGCTAGATCTACTGTCTCTATTATATTATGACAGACCAGCTAGATCTACTGTCTCTATTATATTATGACAGACCAGCTAGATCTACTGTCTCTATTATATTATGACAGACCAGCTAGATCTACTGTCTCTATTATATTATGACAGACCAGCTAGATCTACTGTCTCTATTATATTATGACAGACCAGCTAGATCTACTGTCTCTATTATATTATGACAGACCAGCTAGATCTACTGTCTCTATTATATTATGACAGACCAGCTAGATCTACTGTCTCTATTATATTATGACAGACCAGCTAGATCTACTGTCTCTATTATATTATGACAGACCAGCTAGATCTACTGTCTCTATTATATTATGACAGACCAGCTAGATCTACTGTCTCTATTATATTATGACAGACCAGCTAGATCTACTGTCTCTATTATATTATGACAGACCAGCTAGATCTACTGTCTCTATTATATTATGACAGACCAGCTAGATCTACTGTCTCTATTATATTATGACAGACCAGCTAGATCTACTGTCTCTATTATATTATGACAGACCAGCTAGATCTACTGTCTCTATTATATTATGACAGACCAGCTAGATCTACTGTCTCTATTATATTATGACAGACCAGCTAGATCTACTGTCTCTATTATATTATGACAGACCAGCTAGATCTACTGTCTCTATTATATTATGACAGACCAGCTAGATCTACTGTCTCTATTATATTATGACAGACCAGCTAGATCTACTGTCTCTATTATATTATGACAGACCAGCTAGATCTACTGTCTCTATTATATTATGACAGACCAGCTAGATCTACTGTCTCTATTATATTATGACAGACCAGCTAGATCTACTGTCTCTATTATATTATGACAGACCAGCTAGATCTACTGTCTCTATTATATTATGACAGACCAGCTAGATCTACTGTCTCTATTATATTATGACAGACCAGCTAGATCTACTGTCTCTATTATATTATGACAGACCAGCTAGATCTACTGTCTCTATTATATTATGACAGACCAGCTAGATCTACTGTCTCTATTATATTATGACAGACCAGCTAGATCTACTGTCTCTATTATATTATGACAGACCAGCTAGATCTACTGTCTCTATTATATTATGACAGACCAGCTAGATCTACTGTCTCTATTATATTATGACAGACCAGCTAGATCTACTGTCTCTATTATATTATGACAGACCAGCTAGATCTACTGTCTCTATTATATTATGACAGACCAGCTAGATCTACTGTCTCTATTATATTATGACAGACCAGCTAGATCTACTGTCTCTATTATATTATGACAGACCAGCTAGATCTACTGTCTCTATTATATTATGACAGACCAGCTAGATCTACTGTCTCTATTATATTATGACAGACCAGCTAGATCTACTGTCTCTATTATATTATGACAGACCAGCTAGATCTACTGTCTCTATTATATTATGACAGACCAGCTAGATCTACTGTCTCTATTATATTATGACAGACCAGCTAGATCTACTGTCTCTATTATATTATGACAGACCAGCTAGATCTACTGTCTCTATTATATTATGACAGACCAGCTAGATCTACTGTCTCTATTATATTATGACAGACCAGCTAGATCTACTGTCTCTATTATATTATGACAGACCAGCTAGATCTACTGTCTCTATTATATTATGACAGACCAGCTAGATCTACTGTCTCTATTATATTATGACAGACCAGCTAGATCTACTGTCTCTATTATATTATGACAGACCAGCTAGATCTACTGTCTCTATTATATTATGACAGACCAGCTAGATCTACTGTCTCTATTATATTATGACAGACCAGCTAGATCTACTGTCTCTATTATATTATGACAGACCAGCTAGATCTACTGTCTCTATTATATTATGACAGACCAGCTAGATCTACTGTCTCTATTATATTATGACAGACCAGCTAGATCTACTGTCTCTATTATATTATGACAGACCAGCTAGATCTACTGTCTCTATTATATTATGACAGACCAGCTAGATCTACTGTCTCTATTATATTATGACAGACCAGCTAGATCTACTGTCTCTATTATATTATGACAGACCAGCTAGATCTACTGTCTCTATTATATTATGACAGACCAGCTAGATCTACTGTCTCTATTATATTATGACAGACCAGCTAGATCTACTGTCTCTATTATATTATGACAGACCAGCTAGATCTACTGTCTCTATTATATTATGACAGACCAGCTAGATCTACTGTCTCTATTATATTATGACAGACCAGCTAGATCTACTGTCTCTATTATATTATGACAGACCAGCTAGATCTACTGTCTCTATTATATTATGACAGACCAGCTAGATCTACTGTCTCTATTATATTATGACAGACCAGCTAGATCTACTGTCTCTATTATATTATGACAGACCAGCTAGATCTACTGTCTCTATTATATTATGACAGACCAGCTAGATCTACTGTCTCTATTATATTATGACAGACCAGCTAGATCTACTGTCTCTATTATATTATGACAGACCAGCTAGATCTACTGTCTCTATTATATTATGACAGACCAGCTAGATCTACTGTCTCTATTATATTATGACAGACCAGCTAGATCTACTGTCTCTATTATATTATGACAGACCAGCTAGATCTACTGTCTCTATTATATTATGACAGACCAGCTAGATCTACTGTCTCTATTATATTATGACAGACCAGCTAGATCTACTGTCTCTATTATATTATGACAGACCAGCTAGATCTACTGTCTCTATTATATTATGACAGACCAGCTAGATCTACTGTCTCTATTATATTATGACAGACCAGCTAGATCTACTGTCTCTATTATATTATGACAGACCAGCTAGATCTACTGTCTCTATTATATTATGACAGACCAGCTAGATCTACTGTCTCTATTATATTATGACAGACCAGCTAGATCTACTGTCTCTATTATATTATGACAGACCAGCTAGATCTACTGTCTCTATTATATTATGACAGACCAGCTAGATCTACTGTCTCTATTATATTATGACAGACCAGCTAGATCTACTGTCTCTATTATATTATGACAGACCAGCTAGATCTACTGTCTCTATTATATTATGACAGACCAGCTAGATCTACTGTCTCTATTATATTATGACAGACCAGCTAGATCTACTGTCTCTATTATATTATGACAGACCAGCTAGATCTACTGTCTCTATTATATTATGACAGACCAGCTAGATCTACTGTCTCTATTATATTATGACAGACCAGCTAGATCTACTGTCTCTATTATATTATGACAGACCAGCTAGATCTACTGTCTCTATTATATTATGACAGACCAGCTAGATCTACTGTCTCTATTATATTATGACAGACCAGCTAGATCTACTGTCTCTATTATATTATGACAGACCAGCTAGATCTACTGTCTCTATTATATTATGACAGACCAGCTAGATCTACTGTCTCTATTATATTATGACAGACCAGCTAGATCTACTGTCTCTATTATATTATGACAGACCAGCTAGATCTACTGTCTCTATTATATTATGACAGACCAGCTAGATCTACTGTCTCTATTATATTATGACAGACCAGCTAGATCTACTGTCTCTATTATATTATGACAGACCAGCTAGATCTACTGTCTCTATTATATTATGACAGACCAGCTAGATCTACTGTCTCTATTATATTATGACAGACCAGCTAGATCTACTGTCTCTATTATATTATGACAGACCAGCTAGATCTACTGTCTCTATTATATTATGACAGACCAGCTAGATCTACTGTCTCTATTATATTATGACAGACCAGCTAGATCTACTGTCTCTATTATATTATGACAGACCAGCTAGATCTACTGTCTCTATTATATTATGACAGACCAGCTAGATCTACTGTCTCTATTATATTATGACAGACCAGCTAGATCTACTGTCTCTATTATATTATGACAGACCAGCTAGATCTACTGTCTCTATTATATTATGACAGACCAGCTAGATCTACTGTCTCTATTATATTATGACAGACCAGCTAGATCTACTGTCTCTATTATATTATGACAGACCAGCTAGATCTACTGTCTCTATTATATTATGACAGACCAGCTAGATCTACTGTCTCTATTATATTATGACAGACCAGCTAGATCTACTGTCTCTATTATATTATGACAGACCAGCTAGATCTACTGTCTCTATTATATTATGACAGACCAGCTAGATCTACTGTCTCTATTATATTATGACAGACCAGCTAGATCTACTGTCTCTATTATATTATGACAGACCAGCTAGATCTACTGTCTCTATTATATTATGACAGACCAGCTAGATCTACTGTCTCTATTATATTATGACAGACCAGCTAGATCTACTGTCTCTATTATATTATGACAGACCAGCTAGATCTACTGTCTCTATTATATTATGACAGACCAGCTAGATCTACTGTCTCTATTATATTATGACAGACCAGCTAGATCTACTGTCTCTATTATATTATGACAGACCAGCTAGATCTACTGTCTCTATTATATTATGACAGACCAGCTAGATCTACTGTCTCTATTATATTATGACAGACCAGCTAGATCTACTGTCTCTATTATATTATGACAGACCAGCTAGATCTACTGTCTCTATTATATTAGGACAGACCAGCTAGATCTACTGTCTCTATTATAATATGACAGACCAGCTAGATCTACACTCTCTATGTCTCTATTATATTATGACAGACCAGCTAGATCTACTGTCTCTATTATATATGACAGACCAGCTAGATCTACTGTCTCTTATAATATGACAGACCAGCTAGATCTACTGTCTCTATTATAATATGCAGACCAGCTAGATCTACACTCTCTATTTCTCTATTATATTATGACAGACCAGCTAGATCTTACTGTCTCTATTATATTATGACATACCGCTACATCTACTGTGTCTATTATAATATGACAGACCAGCTAGATCTACTGTCTCAATTATAATATGACAGACCAGCTAGATCTTCTCTCTCTATTGTATTATGACAGACCAGCTAGATCTACTGTCTCTATTATAATTTGACAGACCAGCTAGATCTACAGTCTCTATGTCTCTATTATATTATGACAGACCAACAAGATGTACTGTCTATATTATATATGACAGACCAGCTAAATCTACTGTCTCTATTATATTATGACAGACCAGCTAGATCTGACGTCATTTCCGGTCACAACTTGCAGGCTTGTTTTCGAGTTGCTGTGCGTTTTGTTGCCAACCTGTTTTGCTACCTGACAACTTTACGGTTTTCACTTTTTAATTACCGTTCATATATTTATTTATTTTTTCCTCAACTTTTTCACTCCGGACGCTTTATCTGGACACGATTCGTCAGGACCTCCAACAGCCGAAGCTAAGTAGTAACATTAACATGATGCCTTCTAATTGCAGCCGCTGTACTCGCCTTACGGACACAATCGTTAGGCAGGGTAATTTCAGTGTAGGAAAGGATGAAACAGCGTCTGTGGCACCAGTAAGTACAGATAGTAGTGTAAATCCCCTGGCACAGTCCCCGCAGCCGGACAACTTTCTCACGGTTTCTGGAAGGAAATGCTGTAGGAACGCTCAACCGGTGTCGCTCATTCAGCCGACAGAAACTTTCAACCGGTTTTCCCCATTAAGCAGCGGGTCGGAGTCAGAGGCCGATTCTTCTCTGGTCTCTACTCCTCCCGTTACGGGGTCTGAGACGCCGAAGCTTCCCACCATTAGCTCTGACAAATTGAAAACTCTAGTCATTGGCGACTCCATTACCCGCAGTATTAGACTTAAAGCGAATCATCCAGCGATCATACACTGTTTACCCGGGGGCAGGGCTACCGACGTTAAGGCTAATCTGAAGATGGTGCTGGCTAAAGCTAAAACTGGCGAGTGTAGAGAGTATAGAGATATTGTTATCCACGTCGGCACCAACGATGTTAGGATGAAACAGTCAGAAATCACCACATAGCTTCTGCGTGCATATCAGCTAGAAAGATGTGTCGGCATCGAGTAATTGTCTCTGGCCCCCTCCCAGTTAGGGGGAGTGATGAGCTCTACAGCAGAGTCTCACAACTCAATCGCTGGTTGAAAACTGTTTTCTGCCCCTCCCAAAAGTTAGAATTTGTAGATAATTGGCCCTCTTTCTGGGACTCACCCACAAACAGGACCAAGCCTGACCTGCTGAGGAGTGACGGACTCCATCCTAGCTGGAGGGGTGCTCTCATCTTATCTACCAACATAGACAGGGCTCTAACTCCTCTAGCTCCACAATGAAATAGGGTGCAGGCCAGGCAGCAGGCTGTTAGCCAGCCTGCCAGCATAGTGGAGTCTGCAACTAGCACAGTCAGTGTAGTCAGCTCAGCTATCACCATTGAGACCGTGTCTGTGCCTCGACCTAGGTTGGGCAAAACTAAACATGGCGGTGTTCGCCTTAGCAATCTCACTAGGATAAAGACCACCTCCATTCCTGTCATTACTGAAAGAGATCATGATACCTCACATCTCAAAATAGGGCTACTTAATGTTAGATCCCTTACTTCAAAGGCAATTATAGTCAATGAACTAATCACTGATCATAATCTTGATGTGATTGGCCTGACTGAAACATGGCTTAAGCCTGATGAATTTACTGTTTTAAATGAGGCCTCACCTCCTGGCTACACTAGTGACCATATCCCCCGTGCATCCCGCAAAGGCGGAGGTGTTTGTTGCTAACATTTACGATAGCAAATTTCAATTTACAAAAAAAAAAATGAAATTTTCGTCTTTTGAGCTTCTAGTCATGAAATCTATGCAGCCTACTCAATCACTTTTTATAGCTACTGTTTACAGGCCTCCTGGGCCATATACAGTGTTTCTCACAGAGTTCCCTGAATTCCTATCGGACCTTGTAGTCATAGCAGATAATATTCTAATCTTTGGTGACTTTAATATTCACATGGAAAAGTCCACAGACCCACTCCAAAAGGCTTTCGGAGCCATCATCGACTCAGTGGGTTTTGTCCAACATGTCTCTGGACCCACTCACTGTCACAGTCATACGCTGGACCTAGTTTTGCCCCATGGAATAAATGTGGTGGATCTTAATGTTTTTCCTCATAATCCTGGACTATCGGACCACCATTTTATTACGTTTGCAATTGCAACAAATAATCTGCTTAGACCCCAACCAAGGAACATCAAAAGTCGTGCTATAAATTCACAGACAACACAAAGATTCCTTGATGCCCTTCCAGACTCCCTCTGCCTACCCAAGGACGCCAGAGGACAAAAATCAGTTAACCACCTAACTGAGGATCTCAATTTAACCTTGCGCAATACCCTAGATGCAGTTGCACCCCTAAAAACTAAAAAAATGTCTCATAAGAAACTAGCTCCCTGGTACACAGAAAATACCCGAGCTCTGAAGCAAGCTTCCAGAAAATTGGAACGGAAATGGCGCCACACCAAACTGGAAGTCTTCCGACTAGCTTGGAAGGACGGTACCGTGCAGTACCGTAGAGCCCTTACTGCTGCTCGATCATCCTATTTTTCTAACTTAATTGAGGAAAATAAGAACAATCCGAAATTCCTTTTTAATACTGTCGCAAAGCTAACTAAAAAGCAGCATTCCCCAAGAGAGGATGACTTCACTTTAGCAGTGATAAATTCATGAACTTCTTTGAGGAAAAGATTATGATTATTAGAAAGCAAATTACGGACTCCTCTTTAAACCTGCGTATTCCTCCAAACCTCAGTTGTCCTGAGTCTGCACAACTCTGCCAGGACCTAGGATCAAGAGAGACGCTCAAGTGTTTTAGTACTATATCTCTTGACACAATGATGAAAATAATCATGGCCTCTAAACCTTCAAACTGCATACTGGACCCTATTCCAAGTAAACTACTGAAAGAGCTGCTTCCTGTGCTTGGCCCTCCTATGTTGAACATAATAAACGGCTCTCTATCCACTGGATGTGTACCAAACTCACTAAAAGTGGCAGTAATAAAGCCTCTCTTGAAAAAGCCAAACCTTGACCCAGAAAATATAAAAAACTATCGGCCTATATCGAATCTTCCATTCCTCTCAAAAATTTTAGAGAAGGCTGTTGCGCAGCAACTCACTGCCTTCCTGAAGACAAACAATGTATACGAAATGCTTCAGTCTGGTTTTAGACCCCATCATAGCACTGAGACGGCACTTGTGAAGGTGGTAAATGACATTTTAATGGCATCGGACCGAGGCTCTGCATCTGTCCTCGTGCTCCTAGACCTTAGTGCTGCTTTTGATACCATCGATCACCACATTATTTTGGAGAGATTGGAAACCCAAATTGGTCTACACGGACATGTTCTGGCCTGGTTTAGATCTTATCTGTCGGAAAGATATCAGTTTGTCTCTGTGAATGGTTTGTCCTCTGACAAATCAACTGTAAATTTCGGTGTTCCTCAAGGTTCCGTTTTAGGACCACTATTGTTTTCACTATATATTTTACCTCTTGGGGATGTTATTCGAAAACATAATGTAAACTTTCACTGCTATGCGGATGACACACAGCTGTACATTTCAATGAAACATGGTGAAGCCCCAAAATTGCCCTCGCTAGAAGCATGTGTTTCAGACATAAGGAAGTGGAAGGCTGCAAACTTTCTACTATTAAACTCGGACAAAACAGAGATGCTTGTTCTAGGTCCCAAGAAACAAAGAGATCTTCTGTTGAATCTGACAATTAATCTTAATGGTTGTACAGTCGTCTCAAATAAAACTGTGAAGGACCTCGGCGTTACTCTGGACCCTGATCTCTCTTTTGAAGAACATATCAAGACCATTTCGAGGACAGCTTTTTTCCATCTACGTAACATTGCAAAAATCAGAAACTTTCTGTCCAAAAATGATGCAGAAAAATTAATCCATGCTTTTGTCACTTCTAGGTTAGACTACTGCAATGCTCTATTTTCCGGCTACCCGGATAAAGCACTAAATAAACTTCAGTTAGTGCTAAATACGGCTGCTAGAATCCTGACTAGAACCAAACAATTTGATCATATTACTCCAGTGCTAGCCTCTCTACACTGGCTTCCTGTCAAAGCAAGGGCTGATTTCAAGGTTTTACTGCTAACCTACAAAGCATTACATGGGCTTGCTCCTACCTATCTCTCTGATTTGGTCCTGCCGTACATACCTACACGTACGCTACGGTCACAAGACGCAGGCCTCCTAATTGTCCCTAGAATTTCTAAGCAAACAGCTGGAGGCAGGGCTTTCTCCTATAGAGCTCCATTTTTATGGAACGGTCTGCCTACCCATGTCAGAGACGCAAACTCGGTCTCAACCTTTAAGTCTTTACTGAAGACTCATCTCTTCAGTGGGTCATATGATTGAGTGTAGTCTGGCCCAGGAGTGGGAAGGTGAACGGAAAGGCTATGGAGCAACGAACCGCCCTTGCTGTCTCTGCCTGGCCGGTTCCCCTCTTTCAACTGGGATTCTCTGCCTCTAACCCTATTACGGGGGCTGAGTCACTGGCTTGCTGGGGCTCTCTCATGCCGTCCCTGGAGGGGGTGCGTCACCTGAGTGGGTTGATTCACTGTTGTGGTCATCCTGTCTGGGTTGGCGCCCCCCCCTTGGGTTGTGCCATGGCGGAGATCTTTGTGGGCTATATGTATTGTTGGAAGAGCAGGTGCTTGTGTTACCGCTGCCTGAGTGTACTACCCCTGTAGGGGATGTTGCTGCTCCTGTAAGCCCATTGGTGTCTGATAATGAGGGAGAGGCTAAAACACCAGCCACATTTTCCCGTTTTGATCCACTCTCCCCACTGTCAAATGGTGATGCCAGGAGGGATGTCCTTTTAGCACAGTTCCAACTGGAGGTGGAAGAGAGCCCAAATTAGGCGAGAGACTCTCCAGTTGGAGATGTGTCAAATTGAGGCAGAACGAGAACAACGTCAGTTGGAGATGTATAAAATTGAGGCAGAAAAAGAACGAGAACAACGGCATTTGGAGTTCAAAATGCGCCAGATGGAACTGGAGGCAGAGACAGCAAGGCTAGCCTTCGTTCCTACTGTGCCTGTTTGTGAGCCGTCCTCACCTGCTGTGTCCTCAAACACGTTTGACATTAGTAGGCAGATTGCCTTAGTACCTTTGTTCAGAGAGTCGGAGGTTGACTCCTATTTTTGTGTATTTGAGCGTATAGCCGTAGCATTGAAATGGCCTGAAGAGGTATGGTGCCTATTATTTCAGTGTAAATTAACTGGTAAAGCCCAAGAGGTTTTGTCAGCGCTACCTCTGGAGGACAGTTTGAATTATGAAGTGGTCAAAGCTACTGTTCTTCGTGCCTATGAGCTTGTGCTTGAGGCATACCGACAGAGATTTAGGTCTCATAGAAAGTCTTCTAGTAAGACTTATGTGGAATTTGCTAGAGACAAGGGAAATCTGTTTGATAAATGGCATGCTGCTAGTAAGGTAACTGATTTCAACTCTCTCCGGGAGTTGATCTTGTTGGAAGAGTTTAAAAATTGCTTATCCGAACGCATTGTAGTTTACCTAAATGAACAGAAAGTATCCTCCCTGGCAGAAGCGTCTGTGTTGGCAGACGAGTTTGTGTTGACGCACAAGAGTGTGTTTTCGGCTCAAACTGAGAGTAGAGCCACTGAGTTTCCTACCTTTAGCTCTAGTCGGCCAGCAGTAGTATATCAAGCACGCCAGAAGAATGAGCGTCCCTGTTTCTATTGTCATTGTCTATTGTCTATTGTCTATTGTCTATTGTCTATTGCCAGTTAGAACTGGGCGGACCACCCACTGTATTTTTGGTTAGTTAGTTAGCTGTTGTTAAAGTAGGCTAGTCTAGCTTAGGGGTGTTTTTGTATATTTATTGTTTCTTTCCTTGGGTCCAGCTCAGCCCCTTTTCCTGCTCCCCCCATTACCGTGTGTTTATAAATAAACTTTGAGTTTGACGGTAGATTTCAGTTGTCCTGGTTATTTCGTTCACACTTTTACTTTGTCACAATTATAATTTGCATGAGTAATGTTACGGGTCTCATTACCATCCCCCCTAGACTGTCGGGCCAAAAGGGATTCGTAACAGTATCTATTATATTATTGAAGACCAGCTTGATCTACTTTCTCTATTATATTATGACAGACCAGCTAGATCTACTGTTTCTATGTATCTATTATATTATGACAGACCAGCTAGATCTCTCTCTATGTCTCTATTCTATTATGATAGACCAGCTAGATCTACTGTCTTTATTATATTATGACAGAACAGCTAAATCTACTGTCTCTATTATATTATGACAGACCAGCTAGATCTAGTGTCTCTATTATAATATGACAGACCAGCTAGATCTACTGTCTCTATTATAATATGACAGACCAGCTAGATCTACTGTCGCTTTTGTAATATGACAGACCAGCTCGATCTACTGTCTCTATTATAATATGACAGACCAGCTAGATCTACTGTCTCTTATATTATGACAGACCAGCTAGATCTACTGTCTCTATTATATTGTGACAGACCAGCTAGATCTACTGTCTCTATTGTATTATGACAGACCAGCAAGATCTGCTGTCTCTATTATATAATGACAGACCAGCTAGATCTACTCTCTCTATTGTAATATGTCAGACCAGCTAGATATACTGTCTCTATTATATTATGACAGACCAGCTAGATCTATTGTCTCTATTATAATATGACAGACCAGCTAGACCTACTGTCTCTATTAAATTATGACAGACCAGCTAGATCTACTGTCTCTATTGTATTTTGACAGACCGGTTATATCTACTGTCTCCATTATATTATGACAGACCAGCTAGATCTATTGTCTCTATTATATTATGTCAGACCAGCTAGATCTACTGTCTCTATTATATTATGACAGACCAGCGAGATCTACTGTCTCTATTATATAATGACAGACCAGCTAGATCTACTGTCTCTATTATATTATGACAGACCAGCTAGATCTACTGTCTTTTATATATTATGACAGACCAACAAGATCTACTGTCTTTATTATGTTATGACAGAGCAGCTAGATCTACTGTCTCTAGTATATTATGTCAGACCAGCTAGATCTACTGTCTCTATTATATTATGACAGACCAGCTACATCTACTGTCTCTATTATAATATGACAGACCAGCTAGATCTACTGTCTCTATTATAATATGACAGACCAGCTAGATCTACACTCTCTATGTCTCTATTATATTATGACAGACCAGCTAGATCTACTGTCTCTATTATATTATGACAGACCAGCTACATCTACTGTCTCTATTATAATATGACAGACCAGCTAGATCTACTGTCTCTATTATAATATGCCAGACCAGCTAGATCTACACTCTCTATGTCTCTATTATATTATGACAGACCAGCTAGATCTACTGTCTCTATTATATTATGACAGACCAGCTACATCTACTGTCTCTATTATAATATGACAGACCAGCTAGATCTACTGTCTCTATTATAATATGACAGACCAGCTAGATCTTCTCTCTCTATTGTATTATGACAGACCAGCTAGATCTACTGTCTCTATTATAATTTGACAGACCAGCTAGATCTACAGTCTCTATGTCTCTATTATATTATGACAGACCAACAAGATGTACTGTCTATATTATATTATGACAGACCAGCTAAATCTACTGTCTCTATTATATTATGACAGACCAGCTAGATCTGACGTCATTTCCGGTCACAACTTGCAGGCTTGTTTTCGAGTTGCTGTGCGTTTTGTTGCCAACCTGTTTTGCTACCTGACAACTTTACGGTTTTCACTTTTTAATTACCGTTCATATATTTATTTATTTTTTCCTCAACTTTTTCACTCCGGACGCTTTATCTGGACACGATTCGTCAGGACCTCCAACAGCCGAAGCTAAGTAGTAACATTAACATGATGCCTTCTAATTGCAGCCGCTGTACTCGCCTTACGGCGAGGATAGCTGTGCTGCAAGCCCAGCTTCAGACACAATCGTTAGGCAAGGGTAATTTCAGTGTAGGAAAGGATGAAACAGCGTCTGTGGCACCAGTAAGTACAGATAGTAGTGTAAATCCCCTGGCACAGTCCCCGCAGCCGGACAACTTTCTCACGGTTTCTGGAAGGAAATGCTGTAGGAACGCTCAACCGGTGTCGCTCATTCAGCCGACAGAAACTTTCAACCGGTATTCCCCATTAAGCAGCGGGTCGGAGTCAGAGGCCGATTCTTCTCTGGTCTCTACTCCTCCCGTTACGGGGTCTGAGACGCCGAAGCTTCCCACCATTAGCTCTGACAAATTGAAAACTCTAGTCATTGGCGACTCCATTACCCGCAGTATTAGACTTAAAGCGAATCATCCAGCGATCATACACTGTTTACCCGGGGGCAGGGCTACCGACGTTAAGGCTAATCTGAAGATGGTGCTGGCTAAAGCTAAAACTGGCGAGTGTAGAGAGTATAGAGATATTGTTATCCACGTCGGCACCAACGATGTTAGGATGAAACAGTCAGAAATCACCAAGCGCAACATAGCTTCTGCGTGCATATCAGCTAGAAAGATGTGTCGGCATCGAGTAATTGTCTCTGGCCCTCTCCCAGTTAGGGGGAGTGATGAGCTCTACAGCAGAGTCTCACAACTCAATCGCTGGTTGAAAACTGTTTTCTGCCCCTCCCAAAAGTTAGAATTTGTAGATAATTGACCCTCTTTCTGGGACTCACCCACAAACAGGACCAAGCCTGACCTGCTGAGGAGTGACGGACTCCATCCTAGCTGGAGGGGTGCTCTCATCTTATCTACCAACATAGACAGGGCTCTAACTCCTCTAGCGCCACAATGAAATAGGGTGCAGGCCAGGCAGCAGGCTGTTAGCCAGCCTGCCAGCATAGTGGAGTCTGCCACTAGCACAGTCAGTGTAGTCAGCTCAGCTATCACCATTGAGACCGTGTCTGTGCCTCGACCTAGGTTGGGCAAAACTAAACATGGCGGTGTTCGCCTTAGCAATCTCACTAGGATAAAGACCACCTCCATTCCTGTCATTACTGAAAGAGATCATGATACCTCACATCTCAAAATAGGGCTACTTAATGTTAGATCCCTTACTTCAAAGGCAATTATAGTCAATGAACTAATCATTGATCATAATCTTGATGTGATTGGCCTGACTGAAACATGGCTTAAGCCTGATGAATTTACTGTTTTAAATGAGGCCTCACCTCCTGGCTACACTAGTGACCATATCCCCCGTGCATCCCGCAAAGGCGGAGGTGTTGCTAACATTTACGATAGCAAATTTCAATTTACCAAAAAAAATATGAAATTTTCGTCTTTTGAGCTTCTATTCATGAAATCTATGCAGCCTACTCAATCACTTTTTATAGCTACTGTTTACAGGCCTCCTGGGCCATATACAGTGTTTCTCACTGAGTTCCCTGAATTCCTATCGGACCTTGTAGTCATAGCAGATAATATTCTAATCTTTGGTGACTTTAATATTCACATGGAAAAGTCCACAGACCCACTCCAAAAGGCTTTCGGAGCCATCATCGACTCAGTGGGATTTGTCCAACATGTCTCTGGACCCACTCACTGTCACAGTCATACGCTGGACCTAGTTTTGTCCCATGGAATAAATGTGGTGGATCTTAATGTTTTTCCTCATAATCCTGGACTATCGGACCACCATTTTATTACGTTTGCAATTGCAACAAATAATCTGCTTAGACCCCAACCAAGGAACATCAAAAGTCGTGCTATAAATTCACAGACAACACAAAGATTCCTTGATGCCCTTCCAGACTCCCTCTGCCTACCCAAGGACGCCAGAGGACAAAAATCAGTTAACCACCTAACTGAGGATCTCAATTTAACCTTGCGCAATACCCTAGATGCAGTTGCACTCCTAAAAACTAAAAAAATGTCTCATAAGAAACTAGCTCCCTGGTACACAGAAAATACCCGAGCTCTGAAGCAAGCTTCCAGAAAATTGGAACGGAAATGGCGCCACACCAAACTGGAAGTCTTCCGACTAGCTTGGAAGGACGGTACCGTGCAGTACCGTAGAGCCCTTACTGCTGCTCGATCATCCTATTTTTCTAACTTAATTGAGGAAAATAAGAACAATCCGAAATTCCTTTTTAATACTGTCGCAAAGCTAACTAAAAAGCAGCATTCCCCAAGAGAGGAAAACTTTCACTTTAGCAGTGATAAATTCATGAACTTCTTTGAGGAAAAGATTATGATTATTAGAAAGCAAATTACGGACTCCTCTTTAAACCTGCGTATTCCTCCAAACCTCAGTTGTCCTGAGTCTGCACAACTCTGCCAGGACCTAGGATCAAGAGAGACGCTCAAGTGTTTTAGTACTATATCTCTTGACACAATGATGAAAATAATCATGGCCTCTAAACCTTCAAACTGCATACTGGACCCTATTCCAAGTAAACTACTGAAAGAGCTGCTTCCTGTGCTTGGCCCTCCTATGTTGAACATAATAAACGGCTCTCTATCCACTGGATGTGTACCAAATTCACTAAAAGTGGCAGTAATAAAGCCTCTCTTGAAAAAGCCAAACCTTGACCCAGAAAATATAAAAAACTATCGGCCTATATCGAATCTTCCATTCCTCTCAAAAATTTTAGAGAAGGCTGTTGCGCAGCAACTCACTGCCTTCCTGAAGACAAACAATGTATACGAAATGCTTCAGTCTGGTTTTAGACCCCATCATAGCACTGAGACGGCACTTGTGAAGGTGGTAAATGACATTTTAATGGCATCGGACCGAGGCTCTGCATCTGTCCTCGTGCTCCTAGACCTTAGTGCTGCTTTTGATACCATCGATCACCACATTATTTTGGAGAGATTGGAAACCCAAATTGGTCTACACGGACATGTTCTGGCCTGGTTTAGATCTTATCTGTCGGAAAGATATCAGTTTGTCTCTGTGAATGGTTTGTCCTCTGACAAATCAACTGTAAATTTCGGTGTTCCTCAAGGTTCCGTTTTAGGACCACTATTGTTTTCACTATATTTTACCTCTTGGGGATGTTATTCGAAAACATAATGTAAACTTTCACTGCTATGCGGATGACACACAGCTGTACATTTCAATGAAACATGGTGAAGCCCCAAAATTGCCCTCGCTAGAAGCATGTGTTTCAGACATAAGGAAGTGGATGGCTGCAAACTTTCTACTATTAAACTCGGACAAAACAGAGATGCTTGTTCTAGGTCCCAAGAAACAAAGAGATCTTCTGTTGAATCTGACAATTAATCTTAATGGTTGTACAGTCGTCTCAAATAAAACTGTGAAGGACCTCGGCGTTACTCTGGACCCTGATCTCTCTTTTGAAGAACATATCAAGACCATTTCGAGGACAGCTTTTTTCCATCTACGTAACATTGCAAAAATCAGAAACTTTCTGTCCAAAAATGATGCAGAAAAATTAATCCATGCTTTTGTCACTTCTAGGTTAGACTACTGCAATGCTCTATTTTCCGGCTACCCGGATAAAGCACTAAATAAACTTCAGTTAGTGCTAAATACGGCTGCTAGAATCCTGACTAGAACCAAAAAATTTGATCATATTACTCCAGTGCTAGCCTCTCTACACTGGCTTCCTGTCAAAGCAAGGGCTGATTTCAAGGTTTTACTGCTAACCTACAAAGCATTACATGGGCTTGCTCCTACCTATCTCTCTGATTTGGTCCTGCCGTACATACCTACACGTACGCTACAGTCACAAGACGCAGGCCTCCTAATTGTCCCTAGAATTTCTAAGCAAACAGCTGGAGGCAGGGCTTTCTCCTATAGAGCTCCATTTTCATGGAACGGTCTGCCTACCCATGTCAGAGACGCAAACTCGGTCTCAACCTTTAAGTCTTTACTGAAGACTCATCTCTTCAGTGGGTCATATGATTGAGTGTAGTCTGGCCCAGGAGTGGGAAGGTGAACGGAAAGGCTATGGAGCAACGAACCGCCCCTGCTGTCTCTGCCTGGCCGGTTCCCCTCTTTCCACTGGGATTCTCTGCCTCTAACCCTATTACGGGGGCTGAGTCACTGGCTTGCTGGGGCTCTCTCATGCCGTCCCTGGAGGGGGTGCGTCACCTGAGTGGGTTGATTCACTGTTGTGGTCATCCTGTCTGGGTTGGCGCCCCCCCCCTTGGGTTGTGCCGTGGCGGAGATCTTTGTGGGCTATACTCAGCCTTGTCTCAGGATGGTAAGTTGGTGGTTGAAGATATCCCTCTAGTGGTGTGGGGGCTGTGCTTTGGCAAAGTGGGTGGGGTTATATCCTTCCTGTTTGGCCCTGTCCGGGGGTGTCCTCGGATGGGGCCACAGTGTCTCCTGACCCCTCCTGTCTCAGCCTCCAGTATTTATGCTGCAGTAGTTTATGTGTCGGGGGGCTGGGGTCAGTTTGTTATATCTGGAGTACTTCTCCTGTCCTATTCGGTGTCCTGTGTGAATCTAAGTGTGCGTTCTCTAATTCTCTCCTTCTCTCTTTCTTTCTCTCTCTCGGAGGACCTGAGCCCTAGGACCATGCCCCAGGACTACCTGACATGATGACTCCTTGCTGTCCCCAGTCCACCTGGCCATGCTGCTGCTCCAGTTTCAACTTCCACCTGACTGTGCTGCTGCTCCAGTTTCAACTGTTCTGCCTTATTATTATTCGACCATGCTGGTCATTTATGAACATTTGAACATCTTGGCCATGTTCTGTTATAATCTCCACCCGGCACAGCCAGAAGAGGACTGGCCACCCCACATAGCCTGGTTCCTCTCTAGGTTTCTTCCTAGGTATTGGTCTTTCTAGAGAGTTTTTCCTAGCCACCGTGCTTCTACACCTGCATTGCTTGCTGTTTGGGGTTTTAGGCTGGGTTTCTGTACAGCACTTTGAGATATCAGCTGATGTACGAAGGGCTATATAAATACATTTGATTTGATTTGATCTACTGTCTCTATTATAATTTGATAGACCAGCTAGATCTACTGTCTCTATTATAATTTGACAGACCAGCTAGATCGACTGTCTCCATTATAATTTGACAGACCAGCTAGCTCTACTGTCTCTATTATAATATGACAGACCAGCTAGATCTACCCTCTCTCTTGTATTATGATAGACCAGCTAGATCTAATGTCTATATTATATTTTGACAGACCAGTTTTAGATCTACTTTCTCTCTTGTATTATGATAGACCAGCTAGATCTACTCTCTCTATTATAATATGACAGACCAGCAAGATCTACTGTCTCTATTATAATATTACAGACCAGCTAGATCTACAGTCTTTATGTCTCTATTATATTATGACAGACCAGCAAGATCTACTCTCTATATTATATTATGACAGACCAGCTAGATCGACTGTCTCTATTATTATATGACAGACGAGCTTGATCTACTGTCTCTATTATAATTTGACAGTCCAGCTAGATCTACTGTCTCTATTGTATTATGACAGACCAGCTAGATCTACTGTCTCACTTGTATTATGATAGACCAGCTAGATCTACAGTGTATATTATATTTTGACAGACCAGCTAAATCTACTGTCTCTATTGTATTATGACAGACCAGCTAAATCTACTGTCTCTATTGTATTATGACAGACCAGCTACATCTACTGGCTCTATTATAATATGACAGACCAGGTAGATCTACTCTCTCTATTGTATTATGACAGACCAGCTAGATCTACTGTCTCTATTATAATATGACAGACCAGCTAGATCTACACTCTATGTCTCTATTATATTATGACAGACCAGCTAGATCTACTGTCTCTATTATATTATGACAGACCAGCTACATCTACTGTCTCTATTATAATATGACAGACCAGGTAGATCTACTGTCTCTATTGTATTATGACAGACCAGCTAGATCTACTGTCTCTATTATAATATGACAGACCAGCTAGATCTACACTCTCTATGTCTCTATTATATTATGACAGACCAGCTAGATCTACTGTCGCTTTTGTAATATGACAGACCAGCTCGATCTACTGTCTCTATTATAATATGACAGACCAGCTAGATCTATTGTCTCTATTGTATTATGACATAGCAGCTAGATTTTCTCTCTCTATTGTATTATGACAGACCAGCTACATCTACTGTCTCTATTATAATTTGACAGACCAGCTAGATCTACAGTCTCTATGTCTCTATTATATTATGACAGACCAGCAAGATCTACTGGCTATATTATATTATGACAGACCAGCTAAATCTACTGTCTCTATTATATTATGACAGACCAGCTAGATCTACTGTCTCTTTTGTAATATGACAGACCAGCTCGATCTACTGTCTCTATTATATTATGACAGACCAGCTAGATCTACTGTCTCTATTATATTATGACAGACCAGCTAGAGCTACTGTCTCTCTTATATTATGACAGACCAGCTAGATCTACTGTCTCTATGTATCTGTTACGGATACAGTTATCCTGTGTGTGTGTATCCTGTGTGTGTGTTTCTCTTCTCTCCTTCTCCCCTCACAGGTGAAAATCATCACTCCCCAATCAGTCAACAATCAATCATCAATCAGAAGACACACCTCCTCCTATTTCCTACCCTATCACAGTTCCTTCCCCATGGTTTAAAAACCCCATCATTTGTTTGCTCTAGAGCTAGCACAATCTCTCTGTAAATACCATGTATGTAGATCTCTGTGTTTCACTCTCTCTTTGTCTTAAACCTCTCTTTTGTTTGAGCACCTCCATAGCACTTTGTCATCACCTGTGAGTATTGTTTTGGTTATGGTGTTTGTTTGTTGCTGGTGGGAAAAGGGGGAAACCAAGACAAGTCGCCCATGGGCATACACTACCCGTAGGTGAACTTTGTTAAATACACTAGTTAGAACTGGGCGGACCACCCACTGTATTTTTGGTTAGTTAGTTAGCTGTTGTTAAAGTAGGCTAGTCTAGCTTAGGGGTGTTTTTGTATATTTATTGTTTCTTTCCTTGGGTCCAGCTCAGCCCCTTTTCCTGCTCCCCCCATTACCGTGTGTTTATAAATAAACTTTGAGTTTGACGGTAGATTTCAGTTGTCCTGGTTATTTCGTTCACACTTTTACTTTGTCACAATTATAATTTGCATGAGTAATGTTACGGGTCTCATTACCATCCCCCCTAGACTGTCGGGCCAAAAGGGATTCGTAACAGTATCTATTATATTATTGAAGACCAGCTTGATCTACTTTCTCTATTATATTATGACAGACCAGCTAGATCTACTGTTTCTATGTATCTATTATATTATGACAGACCAGCTAGATCTCTCTCTATGTCTCTATTCTATTATGATAGACCAGCTGGATCTACTGTCTTTATTATATTATGACAGAACAGCTAAATCTACTGTCTCTATTATATTATGACAGACCAGCTAGATCTAGTGTCTCTATTATAATATGACAGACCAGCTAGATCTACTGTCTCTATTATAATATGACAGACCAGCTAGATCTACTGTCTCTATTGTATTATGACAGACCAGCAAGATCTACTGTCTCTATTATATTGTGACAGACCAGCTAGATCTACTGTCTCTATTGTATTATGACAGACCAGCTAGATCTGCTGTCTCTATTATAATATGACAGTCCAGCTAGATCTGCTGTCTCTATTATAATATGACAGTCCAGCTAGATCTACTGTCTTTATTGTATTATGACAGACCGGCTAGATCTACTGTCACTATTAAATTGTCAGACCAGCTAGAAATACTATCTCTATTATATTATGACAGACCAGGTAGATCTACTGTCTCTATTATAATATGACAGACCAGCTAGATCTACTGTCTCTATTATATTATGACAGACCAGCTAGATCTACTGTCTCTATTATAATATGACAGACCAGCTAGATCTACTGTTTCTATGTATCTATTATATTATGACAGACCAGCTAGATCTCTCTCTATGTCTCTATTCTATTATGATAGACCAGCTGGATCTACTGTCTTTATTATATTATGACAGAACAGCTAAATCTACTGTCTCTATTATATTATGACAGACCAGCTAGATCTAGTGTCTCTATTATAATATGACAGACCAGCTAGATCTACTGTCTCTATTATAATATGACAGACCAGCTAGATCTACTGTCGCTTTTGTAATATGACAGAGCAGCTCGATCTACTGTCTCTATTATGATATGACAGACCAGCTAGATCTACTGTCTCTTATATTATGACAGACCAGCTAGATCTACTGTCTCTATTATATTGTGACAGACCAGCTAGATCTACTGTCTCTATTGTATTATGACAGACCAGCTAGATCTACTGTCTCTATTATAATATGACAGACCAGCTAGATCTACAGTCTCTATGTCTCTATTATATTATGACAGACCAGCAAGATCTACTGGCTATATTATATTATGACAGACCAGCTAAATCTACTGTCTCTATTATAATATGACAGTCCAGCTAGATCTACTGTCTCTATTATATTATGACAGACCAGCTAGATCTACTGTCTCTATTATATTATGACAGACCAGCTAGATCTACTGTCACTATTAAATTGTCAGACCAGCTAGAAATACTGTCTCTATTATATTATGACAGACCAGCTACATCTACTGTCTCTATTATAATATGACAGACCAGGTAGATCTTCTGTCTCTATTTTATTATGACAGACCAGCTAGATCTTCTGTCTCTATTATAACATGACAGACCAGCTAGATCTACACTCTCTATGTCTCTATTATATTATGACAGACCAGCTAGATCTACTGTCTCTATTATATTATGACAGAACAGCTACATCTACTGTTTCTATTATAATATGACAGACCAGGTAGATCTACTGTCTCTATTGTATTATGACAGACCAGCTAGATCTTCTCTCTATATTGTATTATGACAGACCAGCTACATCTACTGTCTCTATTATAATATGACAGACCAGCTAGATCTACTGTCTCTATTATAATATGACAGACCAGCTAGATCTACTGTGTCTATTGTAATATGACAGACCAGCTAGATCTACTGTCTCATCTATTATGACAGACCAGCTAGATCTACTGTCTCTATTATATTTTGATAGACCAGCTAGATCTACTGTCTATATTATATTTGATAGACCAGCTAGATCTACTGTCTCTCTTATAATATGACAGACCAGCTAGATCTACTGTCTCTATTATATTATGCCAGACCAGTTAGATCTACTGTCTCTATTATATAATGACAGACCAGCTAGATCTACTGTCTCTATTATATAATGACAGACCAGCTAGATCTACTGTCCTCTATTATATTGACAGACCAGCTAGATCCTACTGTCCTCTATTATAATTGTAGAGACCAGCTAGATCTACTATCTCTATTGATATTTTGGAATAGACCAGCTAGTATCCCCTGTCCCTTATAATATGACAGACGAGCTAGATCTACTGTATCTATTATAATATGAACAGACCAGCTAGATCTACTGTCTCTTCTATTATGACAGACCAGATAGATCTACTGCCTCTATTATAATTGTGACAGAACAGCTTAGAATCTCTACTGTCTCTATTATATTGATGACAGACCAGCTAGATCTACTGTCTCTATTATAATATGACAGACCAGCTAGATCTACTGTTCTATGTTCTTTTATTATGACAGACCAGCTAGATCTACTGTCTCTTATTTATATTATGACAGACCCAGCTAGATCTATCTGTCTCTATTATATTATGACAGACCAGCTAGATCTACGTGTCCTTATTATATAAAGACAGACGCAGCTAGATCCTACTGTCCTATTATAATATGACAGACCAGCTAGATCTACTGTCTCTATTATATTATGACAGACCAGCTAGATCTACTGTCCCTTATTATTATAATGACAGACCAGCTAGATCTATCGTCCTTCTCTATTATATTATGACAGACCAGCTAGATTCTAACTGTCCTCTATTATATAATGACAGACCACTAGAATCTACTGTCTCTATTTACATTATGACAGACCAGCTAGATCTACTGTCCTTATGTATATAATGAAGACCAGCTAGATCTACTGTCTCTATTAAAATATGACAGACCCCAGCTAGATCACTGTCTCTATTATATTATGACAGACTCAGCTAAGATCTACTGTCCTTATTATATAATGACAGAGCCAGCCTAGATCTAATCGGTCTCTAATTATATTATGACAGATCCAGCTAATATACTGTCTCTATTATATTATGACAGACCAGCTAGATCTACTGTCTCTATTATATTATGACAGACCAGCTAGATCTACTGTCTCTATTATATTATGACAGACCAGCTAGATCTACTGTCTCTATTATATATGACAGACCAGCTAGATCTACTGTCTCTATTATATTATGACAGACCAGCTAGATCTACTGTCTCTATTATATTATGACAGACCAGCTAGATCTACTGTCTCTATTATATTATGACAGACCAGCTAGATCTACTGTCTCTATTATATTATGACAGACCAGCTAGATCTACTGTCTCTATTATATTATGACAGACCAGCTAGATCTACTGTCTCTATTATATTATGACAGACCAGCTAGATCTACTGTCTCTATTATATTATGACAGACCAGCTAGATCTACTGTCTCTATTATATTATGACAGACCAGCTAGATCTACTGTCTCTATTATATTATGACAGACCAGCTAGATCTACTGTCTCTATTATATTATGACAGACCAGCTAGATCTACTGTCTCTATTATATATGACAGACCAGCTAGATCTACTGTCTCTATTATATATGACAGACCAGCTAGATCTACTTCTCTATTATATATGACAGACCAGCTAGATCTTACTGTCTCTATTATATATGACAGACCAGCTAGATCTACTGTCTCGTATTATTATGTCATACCAGCTAGATCTACGTCTCTATAGATTGTGACAGACCAGCGAGATCTACTGTCTCTATTATTTTTGATAGACCAGCTAGATCTACTGTCTCTATTAGAATATGACATCCGAGCCTGATCTACTGTCTCTATATAATATATCAACCAGCTGATCTCCTGTCCTTCTATTATGACACCAAGCTAGAATCTACTGTCTCTATTATATTATGACAGACCAGCTAGATCTACTGTCTCTACACTTAACATATGTACGAACCAGCTAGATCCTACTGTCTCTATTAGAATATGTTGACAGACCAGCTAGATCTACTGTTTTTTCTATGTATCTTT
The DNA here is from genome assembly GCF_002021735.2 of Oncorhynchus kisutch. Taxonomy (NCBI): domain Eukaryota; kingdom Metazoa; phylum Chordata; class Actinopteri; order Salmoniformes; family Salmonidae; genus Oncorhynchus; species Oncorhynchus kisutch. The sequence continues at coordinate 39,452 of NW_022262520.1, forward strand.
TATATTTATGACAGACCAGCTAGATCTACTGTCTCTATTATATTATGACAGACCAGCTAGATCTACTGTCTCTATTATATTATGACAGACCAGCTAGATCTACTGTCTCTATTATATTATGACAGACCAGCTAGATCTACTGTCTCTATTATATTATGACAGACCAGCTAGATCTACTGTCTCTATTATATTATGACAGACCAGCTAGATCTACTGTCTCTATTATATATATGACAGACCAGCTAGATCTACTGTCTCTATTATATTATGACAGACCAGCTAGATCTACTGTCTCTATTATATTATGACAGACCAGCTAGATCTACTGTCTCTATTATATTATGACAGACCAGCTAGATCTACTGTCTCTATTATTTATGACAGACCAGCTAGATCTACTGTCTCTATTATATTATGACAGACCAGCTAGATCTACTGTCTCTATTATATTATGACAGACCAGCTAGATCTACTGTCTCTATTATATTATGACAGACCAGCTAGATCTACTGTCTCTATTATATTATGACAGACCAGCTAGATCTACTGTCTCTATTATATTATGACAGACCAGCTAGATCTACTGTCTCTATTATATTATGACAGACCAGCTAGATCTACTGTCTCTATTATATTATGACAGACCAGCTAGATCTACTGTCTCTATTATATTATGACAGACCAGCTAGATCTACTGTCTCTATTATATTATGACAGACCAGCTAGATCTACTGTCTCTATTATATTATGACAGACCAGCTAGATCTACTGTCTCTATTATATTTTGACAGACCAGCTAGATCTACTGTCTCTATTATATTATGACAGACCAGCTAGATCTACTGTCTCTATTATATTATGACAGACCAGCTAGATCTACTGTCTCTATTATATTATGACAGACCAGCTAGATCTACTGTCTCTATTATATTATGACAGACCAGCTAGATCTACTGTCTCTATTATATTATTGACAGACCAGGTAGATCTACTGTCTTATTATAATATGACAGACCAGCTAGATCTACTGTCTCTATTATATTATGACAGACCAGCTAGATCTACTGTATCTATATATTATGACAGACCAGCTAGATCTACTGTCTCTATTATATTATGACAGACCAGCTAGATCTACTGTCTCTATTATATTATGACAGACCAGCTAGATCTACTGTCTCTATTATATTATGACAGACCAGCTAGATCTACTGTCTCTATTATATTATGACAGACCAGCTAGATCTACTGTCTCTTTATATTATGGACAGACCAGCTAGATCTACTGTCTCTATTTATATATGACAGACCAGCTAGATCTACTGTCTCTCTTATATTATGACAGACCAGCTAGTCTACTGTCTCTATTATTTATGACAGACCAGCTAGATCTACTGTCTCTATTATATTATGACAGACCAGCTAGATCTACTGTCTCTATGATATTATGACAGACCAGCTAGATCTACTGTCTCTATTATATTATGACATACCAGCTAGATCTACTGTCTCTATTATATTATGACAGACCAGCTAGATCTACTGTCTCTATTATATTATGACAGACCAGCTAGATCTACTGTCTCTATTATATTATGACAGACCAGCTAGATCTACTGTCTCTATTATATTATGACAGACCAGCTAGATCTACTGTCTCTATTATATTATGACAGACCAGCTAGATCTACTGTCTCTATTATATTATGACAGACCAGCTAGATCTACTGTCTCTATTATATTATGACAGACCAGGCTAGATTTACTGTCTCTATTATATTATGACAGACCAGCTAGATTCTACTGTCTCTATTATATTATGACAGACCAGCTAGATCTACTGTCTCTATTATATTATGACAGACCAGCTAGATCTACTGTCTCTATTTATTATGACAGACCCCGTAGAATCTACTGTCTCCTATTCTATTATGACAGACCAGCTAGATCTACTGTCTCCTGCATATATTATGAAGACCAGGTTAGATATACTTCCTATTATATTTGACAGACAGCTAGATCTACTCCGTCCTCTATTATTAATGACAGACCAGCTGACTACTGTGTTTCTAAAATATGTATGACAGTCACAGGTAGATCTGCTGTCTCTATTGATTATGACAGAACCAGCTTGGATCCTACTGTCTCTATTATTTATGACAGGACACAGCTAGATCTACTGTCTCTATAATTTATGACAGACCAGCTAGCTACTGTCCTATTATATTATGACAGACCAGCTAGATCTATGTCTCTATGTATCTATTATATTATACAGACCAGCTAGATCTACTGTCTCTATTATATTATGACAGACCAGCAGCTATGTCTCTATTATATTATGACAGACCAGCTAGATCTACGTCTCTATTATATATGACAGACCTAGATCTACTGTCTCTATTATATTATGACAGAAAGAGAGATCTAATGTCTCATATTAGATTATGACAGACCAGCTAGACTACTGTCTCTATTATATTACTGACAGACCAGCTAGATCTACTGTCTGCTCTATATTATTACTGACCAGCTAGATCTACTAGTCTCTATTATATATCCAGACCAGCTAGATCTACTGTCTCTATTATATTATGACAGACCAGCTAGATCTACTGTCTCTATTATATTATGACAGACCAGCTAGATCTACTGTCTCTATTATATTATGACAGACCAGCTAGATCTACTGTCTCTATTATATTATGACAGACCAGCTAGATCTACTGTCTCTATTATATTATGACAGACCAGCTAGATCTACTGTCTCTATTATATTATGACAGACCAGCTAGATCTACTGTCTCTATATATTATGACAGACCAGCTAGATCTACTGTCTCTATTATATTATGACAGACCAGCTAGATCTACTGTCTCTATTATATTATGACAGACCAGCTAGATCTACTGTCTCTATTATATTATGACAGACCAGCTAGATCTACTGTCTCTATTATATTATGACAGACCAGCTAGATCTACTGTCTCTATTATATTATGACAGACCAGCTAGATCTACTGTCTCTATTATATTATGACAGACCAGCTAGATCTACTGTCTCTATTATATTATGACAGACCAGCTAGATCTACTGTCTCTATTATATTATGACAGACCAGCTAGATCTACTGTCTCTATTATATTATGACAGACCAGCTAGATCTACTGTCTCTATTATATATGACAGACCAGCTAGATCTACTGTCTCTATTATATTATGACAGACCAGCTAGATCTACTGTCTCTATTATATATGACAGACCAGCTAGATCTACTGTCTCTATTATATTATGACAGACCAGCTAGATCTACTGTCTCTATTATATTATGACAGACCAGCTAGATCTACTGTCTCTATTATTATAATGACAGACCAGCTAGATCTACTGTCTCTATTATATTATGACAGACCAGCTAGATCTACTGTCTCTATTATATTATGACAGACCAGCTAGATCTACTGTCTCTATTATATTATGACAGACCAGCTAGATCTACTGTCTCTATTATATTATGACAGACCAGCTAGATCTACTGTCTCTATTATATTATGACAGACCAGCTAGATCTACTGTCTCTATTATATTATGACAGACCAGCTAGATCTACTGTCTCTATTATATTATGACAGACCAGCTAGATCTACTGTCTCTATTATATTATGACAGACCAGCTAGATCTACTGTCTCTATTATATTATGACAGACCAGCTAGATCTACTGTCTCTATTATATTATGACAGACCAGCTAGATCTACTGTCTCTATTATATTATGACAGACCAGCTAGATCTACTGTCTCTATTATATTATGACAGACCAGCTAGATCTACTGTCTCTATTATATATGACAGACCAGCTAGATCTACTGTCTCTATTATATTATGACAGACCAGCTAGATCTACTGTCTCTATTATATTATGACAGACCAGCTAGATCTACTGTCTCTATTATATTATGACAGACCAGCTAGATCTACTGTCTCTATTATATTATGACAGACCAGCTAGATCTACTGTCTCTATTATATTATGACAGACCAGCTAGATCTACTGTCTCTATTATATTATGACAGACCAGCTAGATCTACTGTCTCTATTATATTATGACAGACCAGCTAGATCTACTGTCTCTATTATATTATGACAGACCAGCTAGATCTACTGTCTCTATTATATTATGACAGACCAGCTAGATCTACTGTCTCTATTATATTATGACAGACCAGCTAGATCTACTGTCTCTATTATATTATGACAGACCAGCTAGATCTACTGTCTCTATTATATTATGACAGACCAGCTAGATCTACTGTCTCTATTATATTATGACAGACCAGCTAGATCTACTGTCTCTATTATATATATTTATATTTTTTTTTTTCACCTTTATTTAACCAGGTAGGCTAGTTGAGAACAATTCTCATTTGCAACTGCGACCTGGCCAAGATAAAGCATAGCAGTGTGAGCATACAACAAAGAGTTACACATGGAGTAAACAATTAACAAGTCAATACACAGTAGAAAACAAAGGGGGGGTCTATATACAATGTGTGCAAAAGGCATGAGGAGGTAGGCAAATAATTACAATTTTGCAGATTACACTGGAGTGATAAATGATCAGATGGTCATGTACAGGTAGAGATATTGGTGTGCAGAAGAGCAGAAAAGTAAATAAATAAAAACAGTATGGGGATGAGGTAGGTGAAAAGGGTGGGCTATTTACCAATAGACTATGTACAGCTGCAGCGATCGGTTAGCTGCTCAGATAGCTGATGTTTGAAGTTGGTGAGGGAGATAAAAGTCTCCAACTTCAGCGATTTTTGCAATTCGTTCCAGTCACAGGCAGCAGAGTACTGGAACGAAAGGCGGCAAATGAGGTGTGGCTTTAGGGATGATCAGTGAGATACACCTGCTGGAGCGCGTGCTACGGTGGGTGTTGCCATCGTGACCAGTGAGCTGAGATAAGGCGGAGCTTTACCTAGCATGGACTTGTAGATGACCTGGAGCCAGTGGGTCTGGCGACGAATATGTAGCGAGGGCCAGCCGACTAGAGCATACAAGTCGCAGTGGTGGGTGGTATAAGGTGCTTTAGTGACAAAACGGATGGCACTGTGATAGACTGCATCCAGTTTGCTGAGTAGAGTGTTGGAAGCCATTTTGTAGATGACATCGCCGAAGTCGAGGATCGGTAGGATAGTCAGTTTTACTAGGGTAAGCTTGGCGGCGTGAGTGAAGGAGGCTTTGTTGCGGAATAGAAAGCCGACTCTTGATTTGATTTTCGATTGGAGATGTTTGATATGAGTCTGGAAGGAGAGTTTGCAGTCTAGCCAGACACCTAGGTACTTATAGACGTCCACATATTCTAGGTCGGAACATCCAGGGTGGTGATGCTAGTCGGGCATGCAGGTGCAGGCAGCGACCGTTTGAAAAGCATGCATTTGGTTTACTAGCGTTTAAGAGCAGTTGGAGGCCACGGAAGGAGTGTTGTATGGCATTGAAGCTTGTTTGGAGGTTAGATAGCACAGTGTCCACTGGGCTATTATATACAGACCAGCTAGATCTACTGTCTCTATTATATTATGACAGACCAGCTAGATCTACTGTCTCTATTATATTATGACAGACCAGCTAGATCTACTGTCTCTATTATATTATGACAGACCAGCTAGATCTACTGTCTCTATTATATTATGACAGACCAGCTAGATCTACTGTCTCTATTATATTATGACAGACCAGCTAGATCTACTGTCTCTATTATATTATGACAGACCAGCTAGATCTACTGTCTCTATTATATTATGACAGACCAGCTAGATCTACTGTCTCTATTATATTATGACAGACCAGCTAGATCTACTGTCTCTATTATATTATGACAGACCAGCTAGATCTACTGTCTCTATTATATTATGACAGACCAGCTAGATCTACTGTCTCTATTATATTATGACAGACCAGCTAGATCTACTGTCTCTATTATATTATGACAGACCAGCTAGATCTACTGTCTCTATTATATATGACAGACCAGCTAGATCTACTGTCTCTATTATATAATGACAGACCAGCTAGATCTACTGTCTCTATTATATTATGACAGACCAGCTAGATCTACTGTCTCTATTATATTATGACAGACCAGCTAGATCTACTGTCTCTATTATATTATGACAGACCAGCTAGATCTACTGTCTCTATTATATTATGACAGACCAGCTAGATCTACTGTCTCTATTATATTATGACAGACCAGCTAGATCTACTGTCTCTATTATATTATGACAGACCAGCTAGATCTACTGTCTCTATTATATTATGACAGACCAGCTAGATCTACTGTCTCTATTATATTATGACAGACCAGCTAGATCTACTGTCTCTATTATATTATGACAGACCAGCTAGATCTACTGTCTCTATTATATTATGACAGACCAGCTAGATCTACTGTCTCTATTATATTATGACAGACCAGCTAGATCTACTGTCTCTATTATATTATGACAGACCAGCTAGATCTACTGTCTCTATTATATTATGACAGACCAGCTAGATCTACTGTCTCTATTATATTATGACAGACCAGCTAGATCTACTGTCTCTATTATATTATGACAGACCAGCTAGATCTACTGTCTCTATTATTATGACAGACCAGCTAGATCTACTGTCTCTATTATATTATGACAGACCAGCTAGATCTACTGTCTCTATTATATTGACAGACCAGCTAGATCTACTGTCTCTATTATATTATGACAGACCAGCTAGATCTACTGTCTCTATTATATTATGACAGACCAGCTAGATCTACTGTCTCTATTATATTATGACAGACCAGCTAGATCTACTGTCTCTATTATATTATGACAGACCAGCTAGATCTACTGTCTCTATTATATTATGACAGACCAGCTAGATCTACTGTCTCTATTATATTATGACAGACCAGCTAGATCTACTGTCTCTATTATATTATGACAGACCAGCTAGATCTACTGTCTCTATTATATTATGACAGACCAGCTAGATCTACTGTCTCTATTATATTATGACAGACCAGCTAGATCTACTGTCTCTATTATATTATGACAGACCAGCTAGATCTACTGTCTCTATTATATTATGACAGACCAGCTAGATCTACTGTCTCTATTATATTATGACAGACCAGCTAGATCTACTGTCTCTATTATATTATGACAGACCAGCTAGATCTACTGTCTCTATTATATTATGACAGACCAGCTAGATCTACTGTCTCTATTATATTATGACAGACCAGCTAGATCTACTGTCTCTATTATATATGACAGACCAGCTAGATCTACTGTCTCTATTATATTATGACAGACCAGCTAGATCTACTGTCTCTATTATATTATGACAGACCAGCTAGATCTACTGTCTCTATTATATTATGACAGACCAGCTAGATCTACTGTCTCTATTATATTATGACAGACCAGCTAGATCTACTGTCTCTATTATATTATGACAGACCAGCTAGATCTACTGTCTCTATTATATTATGACAGACCAGCTAGATCTACTGTCTCTATTATATTATGACAGACCAGCTAGATCTACTGTCTCTATTATATTATGACAGACCAGCTAGATCTACTGTCTCTATTATATTATGACAGACCAGCTAGATCTACTGTCTCTATATATTATGACAGACCAGCTAGATCTACTGTCTCTATTATATTATGACAGACCAGCTAGATCTACTGTCTCTATTATATTATGACAGACCAGCTAGATCTACTGTCTCTATTATATATGACAGACCAGCTAGATCTACTGTCTCTATTATATTATGACAGACCAGCTAGATCTACTGTCTCTATTAGTATTAGACGGTAAACCAGCTAGATTAACTGTCTCTATTATAATATGACAGACCAGCTAGATCTACTGTCTCTATTATATATGACAGACCAGCTAGATGTACTATCTATTATATTATGACAGACAGCTAGATCTACTGTCTCTATTATTATTACAGAAACAGCTAGCTACTCTCTGTCTCTATATATTATGACAGACAGCTAGATCTACTGTCTCTATTATATTATGACATACCAGCTAAGCTAAAAGAAACTGTCTCTATTATATTATGACAGGACCAGCTAGATCTACTGTCTCTATTGTATGATGACAGACCACCTAGAATCACTGTCTTTATTTTATTTGACAGACCAGCAGTGACTCTACTGTCTCTATTATATTATGAAGACCCAGCTAGATCCTGTCCCGAATTATATGTCTATTGACAGACCAGCTAGATCTACTGTATCTGTTTTATTATGATCCGACCATTGTGTTTTAGATTATACTTGTGTCTATGTTTCTATTATGACAGACCCAGCTTAGATCTACTGTCTCTATTATAATTATGACAGACCAGCTAGATCTACTGTCTTCTTATATTATGACATACCAGCTATCTATGTCGTCTATTATATTATGACAGACCAGCTAGATCTACGTCTCTATTATATTATTACAGACCAGCTAGATCTCCTGTCTCTGATAATATTATGACAGACCAGCTAGATCTACTGTCTCTATTATATTATGACAGACCAGCTAGATCTACTGTCTCTATTATATTTTGACAGACCAGCTAGATCTACTGTCTCTATTATAATTATGACAACCAGGCTAGATCTACTGTCTATTTTATATGATGACAGACAGCTAGATCTACTGTCTCTATTGTATTATAACACCATCTAGCTAAGAAAGAACTGTCTCTTTTTATTATGACAGACCAGCTAGATCTACTGTCTCTATTATATTATGACAGACCAGCTAGATCTACTGTCCTATATTATGACAGACCAGCTAGATCTTACTGTCTGTATATTATGAAAGACCAGCTAGATCTACTGTCTCTATTATATTATGACAGACCAGCTAGATCTACTGTCTCTTATAATAGGACAGACCAGCTAGATCTACTCTCTATTATATTATGACAGACCAGCTAGATCTACTGTCTCTATATATTATGACAGACCAGCTGATCTACTTGCTATATTATTATTTGACAGACCAGCTAGATCTACTGTCTCTATTTATATATGACAGACCAGCTAGATCTACTGTCTCTATTATATTATGACAGACCAGCTAGATCTACTGTCTCTATTATATTATGACAGACCAGCTAGATCTACTGTCTCTATTATATTATGACAGACCAGCTAGATCTACTGTCTCTATTATATTGATGACAGACCAGCTGGATCTATAGTATCTAAATTATGAAACACCAGCTATCTACTGTCTCTATATAATTTATGACATAGACAGCTAATCTACTGTCTCTTATATACTATGACAGACCAGCTAGATCTACTGTCTACTTATTATATTATGACAGACCAGCTAGATCTACTGTCTCTATTGTATTATGACAGACCAGCTAGATCTACTGTCTCTATTATATTTATGACAGACCAGCTAATCTACTTCCGATCTATTATATTATGACGACAACTAGATCTAAGTCTCTATGTATATTTAATGACATACCAGCTAGATTCCCTGTCCTCTATTATATTTGACCAGACCAGCCTAGATCTACGGTCTCTATTATATTATGGACAGACCAGCTAGATGCTAACTGTCTCTATTATATTGGACAGAACCAGCTAGATCTGCTGTCTCTAGTTATATAAGGAGCACAGCACCCACGCTAGGATCTACGTCTCTATTATATTATGACAGACCACTAGATCTACTGTCTCTATTATATTATGACAGACCTAGATCTACTCTACTGTCTCTATTATATTATGAACAGACCCTAGATCTACTGTCTCTATATATTATATGACAGACCAGCTAGATCTACTGTCTCTATTGTATTATGACAGACCAGCTAGATCTACTGTCTCTATTATAATATGACAGACCAGCTAGATCTACTGTCTCTATTGTATTATGACAGACCAGCTAGATCTACTGTCTCTATT